>NW_007729374.1:70983-83694 GCF_000696425.1 Galeopterus variegatus | reverse complement strand
TATATGTTTAACAGCCCAGGGCATCTCTTTTTAGTAATGTCAGAGAAGACAATTGAAGTCACTGAATTTGCATTAAGAGCAGCAACTTTTCCTTCAAATAATAGCTGCCCTAGGGCAAGGGCAAAACTTCAGCAATATTGGTTAGACAGGGATGAAAAACGTGATTGGTCACAGATACTCCTCTACTATATCATCCAATAAAATTGGTTTTAGTTAGTAATAGTAATGGTATTCCTTTTTTGGACTTCCATCGCTTCTTTTCAGTTCTAAAGTTCTGCCTCTATTTATGACTATTCCAACTGCCAGTCAAAAAGCTTCTATCCAAAGCTGCTAGCTGAGAAGATACTTGAACTGGACTTTCTATTAATAAGTGTTATAAACAATACTTTACTGTGTCAAAAGACAAAATGAAAACAAATTTAGTTTAAAGAACTCAGTTGGCTTTGTTTGTGATTTGAGAATCAGGCAACACTTCATTCTATAATATAGAATGGGTGTTCCAATGAGCAGAGCAAAGGAATTTAGTTTTACAGGCAGAAAAGGGCTGAAGAAAGCAGAAACAAAGAACGAAAAGTAGGTTGGTCATTTCAGTTACTTTCCTTGTAAGATGGGGACAGGGAGTCAGAATGATAGAAAAATTACTGATTGGTTAACATCAGACTACTTCGGGTTACTTTTTCTTGTAATGGTTAAAGGCAAAGAACCCTATTTTTTTTTTTTTTTTTTTTTTTGCGGCTGGCTGAAACCGTGCACGACCTTGGTGTTACAAGGCTGCACTCTAAAACTGAACTAACCGGCAGCCCAGAGAACACTTTATTATCATGCTGATTGAAACTGTCCTGTTGGAGAAATTTAGCTGTTATCTCTCCTGATTTTTCCACATGCCAGATAATAACTCAGTTTCAGTTTGATGACAAGGAACTTTAGCATAAGATGCCCCATTTTGGTTTTTAGTCTAGTCTGTTGAGACCTAAGGCAGAAACTTATCCAAAAAAATAGCCTCCTATCATTTTTATTTAATAAGCATCATTCTGCTAATAAATCACATTAAATAATGGAAGAAACACACAAGGAGTGCTTTTCCTCTTGATGAATTTTTTTCCTTCCTAATAATAGTACTTAAATCGTTAAGATGGTAACAGATGTATGTTCGTGGTATTTACCCCTCTTGATATTTTGGTTTTGGAACTTGTTAATGTACAGAGCAGATCAAAGCTAGTTCAGTCAAATTAAATTGTAACGATTGAAATCTAAGGGTTCTCACTGTTACGCCACAAATTTAAAGGTATCATTTGCTGTTACACAAATGCTGTTATGTAAACGAATTATCACTTATTCTTTGGTGAACAATACCTGGGTCTGTCAATTCTCTGATACGAACTAGGTGATCTACGTTCAATCCTTTTCTTACACTCACTTGAGGTAGTGCCAGACTAACCTGGAGTTAGTGTTAGACTCCAAAAGGTATAAGGTCTCAATCTCATGTTTCAGCTCATGGACACGCCACCCCAAATATGACTGTAAAAGACCAGAATATGCCACCCCAAAATATATTTCTTTGGCATATTTTGAGCTGGTTATTCTGAGAAACTGCAGACACAGCAGTGGCTCTGAAAAGCTTTTTCGTTAAAAAAAAAAAAATTACAAAGCTCTGAAAATCCTTTTGTAAAAGAAATTTACATCTATAAAGGAAATCTACATTAGTTTAAGTATATGTATCAGGAAGAGGGCTGCACCAGACAATCTTTGTTACCTGAGAGACCTTTAAAGACAACCTTTATTCACCACACAGTCTCTCTCCTCACCCTCCCATAACTTGTGTCTCCACCACTCCTCAGAAACCCCAAGCCCTCATTCCCTTCTGATGCTATATAAGCTTGTCATCTGACCTTTCTTCAAGTCTCATGTTTTGTGGGATTCCTGTGAATATGCATATAAATTAAAATGATTTTTCTCCTGTTAATCTATGTTATGTCAATTTAATCTGCAGCGCAATCAAAGAACCTCAAAGAGTGAAGGGAAGCCATTGTCCCTCCCCTATGCCCACAAAACTGCCTTCACCTCAGATGCCAATTGCTAGTCCAAGGTCACCAGGCCACCCACACTTTTGTTCAACTTGGCTAAAAGTCAGAAGTTCCACCACCTACTAGGTTTAATAATTCAGTAAGAAGTCTCAGAACTTGGGAAAGCGTTATATTTATGATTACTGGTTTATTATATAGCACAGAACTCAGGAACAGCCAAATGGATTAATCATGTTTTGTGGGATTCCTGTGAATATGCATATAAATTAAAATGATTTTTCTCCTGTTAATTTATGTTATGTCAATTTAATCTGCAGCGCAATCAAAGAACCTCAAAGAGTGAAGGGAAGCCATTGTCCCTCCCCTACGCCCACAAAACTGCCTTCACCTCAGATGCCAATTGCTAGTCCAAGGTCACCAGGCCACCCACACTTTTGTTCAACCTGGCTAAAAGTCAGAAGTTCCACCACCTACTAGGTTTAATAATTCAGTAAGGAGTCTCAGAACTTGGGAAAGCGTTATATTTATGATTACTGGTTTATTATATAGCACAGAACTCAGGAACAGCCAAATGGATTAGATGCATAGGGTGAGGTGTGAGGGGGTGAGGGTGGGCAGATTATCCATGGCCTCTGGGAGTACCGACCTCCCACTTGGATGTGTTAGGCCAACCTGAAGCTCAACAAACTGTTGGATTGAGCAGGGCTGAAGCCATGTTGGGACCTAAAACCACCTGGGTTTTAGGAAAATTTAAAAGACACAGTTTTTTTTCTTCCCATACATTTCTCTGAGTTCTTTGAAACTTAGTTATGTGGCAGGATGACATTATTTACATGAATGTAAAGTTGTTTTCCAGTTAGTCTGGAGCTGCAGATTTACCCTGAGTCACATACTACTCGAACCCTGAGAAATCAAGGAAGACATCAGTAAAGCTATGCTAATTCCACGCCCCCAGCAAGACCCTGCGATAACACCAAGGACAGGAGCAGAAACCAGACAGAGCCTTGGAGAGACCTTGCTCCTTACACCCAGCCCCCACTGCTCATATCCTCCTCCCTCCTGCTTTTCACATCCCACATTACATTCCCTAAATCTCCTCTTTAAAAACCCCTGAGTAAATCTCAGTGTTTGAGATGCTTTAGTCCAGCCATTCTTATTCAGGTTTACCTGAGAGATGAGTTAGTCTAACATCTCTTCTCAGGTCATCAGGATGCCTGAATAAAAGCTGACTTCCACTTTCACCAACATTTGACTTTTGAGTTTGTTTTTGTTTGGGGGCAGACAGCCTGACTCAGGTTCAGTGACAAGATTCTCTTAAGCCTAAACCAGGAGTTGGATGCCTGGGGTAACAGATTTTGACAAGCCAAGCCGCATTTTTGTTTGGGGTAGGCAGTCAAACTTGGGCCCAGTAACAAAACCTCTTTGTTCAAAAGTTTTTTAAGGTTTTATTCCTCAGTTATGCTTGACTAGTCATTGACAATTGGTGATTAAACTCAATCTTCAGCACCCCCCCCCTCCAGGGTTTAGGGGGATAGGGTTGAAAGTTCCAACCCTCTAATGACATGTGTGGCCAGCTCTTCCCTTGAAACTGCCTAAGGGTCTGCTTAGAGTCAACTTATTAGTATAAACTCAGGTATGATCAAAAGGGGCTCATTATGAATAATAAAACACATTCCAGTCACTCAGTAAATTCCAACATTTTTAGGCACTCTGTGCTAAGAACCATGGACAAAGACCAAAATATTTTTTATTGTACCACACCATGCAAATCATGTTTACTGGCCAAACAAAGATATTTTGCATATTATATCTAAGTAATACTACATGTTTTAGTTACCATTATGCAGTCAGTAAAAAATATAATTTTTTTTTTTTGTGTGTGTGTGTGTGTGTGTGTGGATGGCTGGTGCAGGGATCCAATCCCTTGACCTTGGTGTTATAAGACCATGCACTAACCAAACAACATAAAAATTTCAAACTTCCCGTGTATTCTAAAATGTCAAAAACCTGACTGAACATGTCAATATCTGAAAACTGTGAAAATTCAAAGTATGAAGGTTTTGTAAGTCATGACTAGGAAGAAGTAGGCTTGTAGAAAAGAATAATCTCTCAAAAAAGCAAAATTTAAATTTTAGATGTCTTTTATATTTTTCTTATAAATAATTTTAACTCCAATTTTAGGTGAATACATTTAAACCAAAAAAATCAAGAAGAAAAAAAAATCTATTGGAGTTTCTGCTCTTTAAGGTGCCCAAACATTTTAATGGTGAAATATGAAAACAAACATAGTATAAAAATATCTTTAAGTATCATAACCAAAGTTTTTTCATCATCAGTCCCTAACCTGTATCCATTTCCTTTGGGATTTTTTTGTTTTTTTGGCAGGCAGCCAGTTTGGGGATCCAAACCCTTGACCTCGGTGAACCTGTAAGCATCTGCAAAAGGTATTTATGTAACTGAAATTTGTCTCTGTTATTTACATCTATTAAGTCTACCAAAAATGCATAGTGAGGTATCAATGGCAGAATACCCAGCTCTAGATAATATAGTACATATTCTGGTTGCTAATACACTATGTAATACTGAAAGAAATAAGCCAAAATGCTCTGTCAATGGTAAACTCATAACAAACTTACTTTTTCACTTGTCTTGAATTTTTGAATATGTAATACTCTTCGTGTGTGTGTGTGTGTGTGTGTGTGTCTTGTTGGGTGGCCAGTAAATATGGAACCCTTGACTTTGGTGTTATCAGTACCACTGCTCTAATCAACTGAGCAAACCTGCCAACTCTCTCTTCCTATATTTTTACAGATACAGTACCTTACTCAGTATAAAATGATTAAAATATTTATGTTAATTTATATTGGACTGCAAAATGGTCTCAATTTACTCAAAATTTGCATATCTTATACGTTAATACAATTATAATACTTTCAGGAGATAAAAGAAATATCACCTAAACAATAATGATACCACAATGTTTCCACTTGCTCATATCAGAGATCTAATAGCAGCTATTCTTAGCAGAGATAATTCCTGGCTAATTGGTTCATTTTCATCAGTATTAAATTTGACATGTACATTAAAAATTGGTGCACAAACTTGGGAACATACTATATTGTAATTTGCGCTAAGTTGTGTGCTTTCTTATCTTCTTAAATAGATAAATTATCAAAGCTATGCAAGGTACATTGGACAACAGTTATGTAAATTAATAATAATATATGGTTAAGGATAACTCCAATTAATACAACGTCTTTGCTGCTGCATTTAAATACCTAGCTAATTTTCTGTTATGAGATCAGACTCATTGATTACAATCTTTCAAGCTATGGAGAAAACATATTAAATAAAAAGAGATGAAACCAATGATTCACTAGTTTCAGTGTAAGGAAAATTATCATAATTGTCATCAGTTAAAATCAGGTGTAGCCTTTACCCTTCCATTCTACCTCAACAACTAAGGTTACCATTGATGTTAGTTGAGTAATCCAAAAAACCCATTTTCACTACTATTTTACTTGAATTCTATGCAGCATTATATTTTAGTTGTTAGGGCTCAGAAAATTATGTCCCTAAGTATAGCACTTCTAGCATGCTGAGTGCTTTGAACTAAAGGAGAACCAAGGTCTCTCTGATTTCCAACTCCTCTTTCCCTCCCAAAGCACAGGGAGGGGATTTCTCTGAAATTTCCTTATCTGCCTAAGGGAAGTTCCTTCTGAAGGAATGCAATTGTCACAATCCCCCTATCTATAATCTCATCAAACAGGGAGGACTAACTCACAGGAAATGAGGCAGAAGGTTGACACCACCTGTGTTTCTGAGGACTGCTACCCAGAGGTTTTTTTCTGCACAACAGGACATCCTTTGGTCAGCATGCACTTCCTCACCTCAACCTCCCAGAACCTGTTGCCACCTCCCCCAAGAAACCTGAAGCCCCTATTTCGTTCTGTAGCTCAAATGCTATTTAAGCTTCAACCACCTGACCCTTCTTTGAGTCTCACATTTTGTGAAACTCCCATGCATACACGTGTAATAAATTTGTATGCCTTTTCTCCTGTTAATCTGTCTACGGTCAGTTTATTCCAAAGACTAAAATTATTGAACCTTTAGAGAGTAGAGGGAAAGTTTAAAACTCCCTAAACAGTTCACAAACATGCTTTAGTGCTTACCATATGCAAGGCACTCTGTTTGGTCCTGGGAATTCAAAGATGAATACAATCATGATCCTTGCCTTCAAAAAACTTACTGCCTAGCATAGGAAACTGAGATTAGCTTCACTGATACCACATCTTAGAACTGTTACTGAACCAAATTCCGGCTGCCATCTGCCAAACAGAAACAAATGACTTGAAAGTCAAATATTGGTGAAAAAGGAAGGAAGCTTTATTCAGGTCTAAGGAGATGGCAGACTAAACCATCTCCTATTCTCAAGCTAAGTGAGGGCTTTTATGGGGTAAGAAGCAGGAAACGAAAAGTGGGAGAGTGGGTGCTCCATGTCAGGATCCAGGTGCAAAATCTTGCAAAGGCTCTATCTGGTTTCTGCTCTCATCCTTGATGTTATCTTAGGGTCCTGCAGGATTTTGATTTGCTTTGGGGTGGAATCAGCGTAGCTTTATTGATGTCTTCCTTAGCTTCTCAGATAGTACATTCCTTATAGGAAGTCTGCAGCCCCAGGTTATCTGGAAGACAGCTCTACCACTTATGTAAATAATGTCATCTTGCCCTATAACCAAGGTTCAAAATATCAAATAATTGTGTGAAAAGAGAGAACTCAGAGAAATGCATGCTAAGCTAGACTTTATGCTTATCTTACAGTCTCCTAGACTAGTGTATTCCTATTTCTGGGGATTCAGCCAGCAAGTTTGCCTTCCAACCTTCCTCCAAGGCTGAGGCCTGCGCCAGCCTTAAGAATCAAATATGACAAATATTGAGGGGGGCAATCCTACTATTATAATTTCCCCCTTTGTTGGAGTGAGCAGAACTGCAGCCATGTTGGGACCTAAAACCACAGGGGCCATAGGAAAATTTTAGAAGGACACAATTTTTTTCTTGGCATGTATTTCTCTGAGTTCTCTCTTTCCCCATGGTTATTTGACATTTTGAACTTTGGTTACAGGGCAAGATGACATTATTTACATGAATGCAAAGTTGTTTTCCAGCCAGCCTGGAGCTGCAGACTTGCCCGTACTATCCAGACACTGGGAAACCAGAAAGATATCAATAAAGCTATGCTGATTCCACCCATCCAGCAGGATCCTGAGATAACAGCAAGGATGGGAGCAGAAACCAGATGGAGTGTTGGTGAGACTTTGCACCTGAGACCTTGCATGAAGCCCTCACAGCTCATGTCCCCCTCCCTCCTGCTTTTCATTTCCCACATTACATTCCCTCCATCCCCTCTTTAAAAACCCCCTCAGTAAATTGAGTCTTTGAGTGGCTTTAGTCTGGCCATTCTCCTTTAGGTTTACTGGGGAGATGGCTTTATTCTGGCTATTTTCCTTCAGATATACTGGAGAGATGGGTTAGCCTATCCTACTGGTAATACAGGTTGCCAGTATTCCTGAATAAAAGCTGACTTCCATTTTCACCAACATTTGACATTTTAGTTGTTTGTTTTTGTTTGGGGCAGACAGCCAGACCTGTGTGCCCGGTAATAAGTTTTGGCTAGCCAAGCCAGGAGCTGAATGCCCTGGGTTATCAAATATCAGGGAGCTTCAGCCAGAGCTGAATGGCCCTGGTAACAACTTCTCATAATTCTTCCCCAATCTCAAGGGGTCATTTCAGTCTTGTTCACTATAATAGAACTTTTGTTGGTTTTAAAAAAGAGAGACCCATTAAAGGTAGCTTGAGATATAAGGGCAATTATCCTATAGATGTAGAGTTGCAGTAGAAACCAGTTGGTTCCTCGCCACCGGGGACCAACAACACAGGGCGGGAAGGGACCCTGGACCAGCCGGTGGTAACCTCTTGTGGGGCTGAGCGGGATGATGAGTGTCGCAGTCCCGATCCCCTCTGCGCTTTGGCCCCGGGGACAAAGAAAGAACACCGAGCCAGGAGAGCGGTCAAAGCTGGAACTCTGTTTATTACAGCAAGCAGGGGTTTTTATAAGGTACCAGGGGCGGGGGAGCTCTTATCCAATAGGGAGTTGACACACTGCTACCCGGGAGGAGGGGTGAGGACAGGGCAGGCGGGAAAAAAGTGCAGAGTCACCGTACCCCGGAAGTTAGTTCTTTTAAGTTTTGAGTTCTCCGCTTAGGTTTCGGTTTCCCAGAATCAGCCCGAAGCAAGTTTAAAATGGCTGAGGTACTTTCCCAAAATGGCTGGCGGCCCGGGCGTAGCCCAACAGAAACCTATTGACAGGAAACTGGGAAGATATCAGGAAGCAATGGAACCCAAATGGTATCTCTTCTTTCTTGGAGTCCTTGCTGACACCTTGATTTTCACCCAGTGAAATCTACTTCATATTTCTGATTTCTAGAAATGTAAGATAATACATTTATGCAGTTTTAACCTACAGTTTGTGGTAATTTGTTATAGTAACAATAGGACACTAATGCATCCATTTTTTATCCTAACAGTGGCTATATAAAAATTTAGGAATGTTTAGTTTATATTTCTCTGGCAATATCAAGAACAAAAAGAAAATTATTAAGTTTTCTCAAGTAACATAAAAAATTTAGCATGCACTTAGCTTATGACGTCAGTTTTCAATCTCAGGTTTGTTTATTTGCTTCTTTGTAAAAAAGAAAATTATTAAGTTTTCTCAAGTAACATAAAAAATTTAGCATGCACTTAGCTTATGTCGTCATTTTTCAATCTCAGGTTTGTTTATTTGCTTCTTTGTTGTTTGTGTGTTTGTAAAATAATTCAGCTTTTTATATTCAACTAATTATTAATTAACATTGTATTATGAGGCAGTATAATGTTTGTTTGGAGTCAAACATGCTTGGCTGTGAATCCTGGCTGTGTGACCATGGGCAAATTATATAGAATTTCCGAGCCTATGGTCCTTACATGTGAAACTGATTGAAAATTCAAACACCTACCTCATTATTATTTTATATTAAATAATGCATAAAAAGCATCCAGCACTGAGTAATCACTCAAAAAGCATGAGATATCCTTATCATTCCTTTCAAGAATTCTTTTTGACCTTTGCAATAAGTTTTCAAATCTTTTATCATACATATTTATGTGCATAAAATATAAAATTTATTTAAGCAGGCTTTATTGCCCACTTCAGCATTTCAGTTATTTTATTAAAATCTATTCTTATCTCATAGAAATATTGTTTTAGGTAAAATTTTGAGTAAGAATATGTGGGTAGCATATTTTGTGAGTCCTTGCATAGTATGGGAAAGCATTATGTTGCTCTCAAAATGTAAATGTTAGCTTGGCTAGGTATAACATATTTAAATATTTTACATTTGAACCTCTCTTTTCTTTCGAAAAGAACAATTCTGAGGCAAGCAACATTTTTTCCTTATAGCTATCTTTTTTTTTAAATTAAGTAAACATGTATTCACTCAGATATATTGTCTCCACTGTTTTCTTTGATGATTGGTTCTGCATCTACTCCCTTTCCTTCTTCTAGAATTGATTCTATGCACTCTTGAGTTATGCTGCCCAGTGCTAGTGCTTACAATTCTTTTATCTAGGGAAAATTGCTTAAACTTTCTGCGCCTCAGTATCCTCATCTGTAAAATGAAAAGTGTGATAGTACCCACCTTACAGTATTATTGTGAGGATAAAATCTGTTATTGTGTGTAAAGGATTAAAACTCTGTCTAGTACATAATAAGTGTTCGACATTAATTATTAGTAATAG
The DNA here is from genome assembly GCF_000696425.1 of Galeopterus variegatus. NCBI lineage: Eukaryota > Metazoa > Chordata > Mammalia > Dermoptera > Cynocephalidae > Galeopterus > Galeopterus variegatus. The sequence continues at coordinate 73,840 of NW_007729374.1, read as the reverse complement.
TATTTTAATTATCATAATCTTATAGAACTTCTAATTACAGATTTTATATCTTGTGTTTTAATTTTAGTATTTTACAATGCTGGGGCTCATAAAATGAAATCCCAGAATATGGCACTTTAGCATGCTGAGTAAATTGAACTAAAAAACATTTGAAGTCCTCAGAAACAGCCTCAGAATCAAGGTCTTTCTGACCTGCCCTCCTGCCTCTCATCTCTTATTCTCCCCCTAAGCGATTCATAGAAACCAGAATTTCTCTTCTCCAAACCCAGCCATAAAAACTAGAATTATTACTCTAATCCTCCCCTATTTTTCTGTCCAAAAACTGTCCATTAAAGAAATTCTAACCTACCTTTGTCCAACACTAGTTCATAAGACCTTCATTCCAGAGGGTTCCTGCCCCATACCTTGAAGGAAGAAATGCTGCAACAGGGAGGCCAAGAAGAATCTGAACCACAAGGCTTGCGGGATTTCTCCACTTTGTTAGCATTAGATGATACTCTTTTTGTTCTATCCTATTTCTACAGCTGTCCGTTCTTCATGGAACCTAAGCATAACAATACATAGTTTTCCCTGTTTCTTTGGGTCTTTATTCTGAAGACTCCTGTGTCATGTAAAACTTTCATTAAATAAATTTGTTATGCTTTTATTTCATTATAGGAGTCTTTTGGTGTAAGAGTGTCAGCAATGACCCTGATGAGAGGTGAGGAATGTTATGAAACCCTTTCCATCCCTACAGTATCTAAACACAATTATGGGACCGTGCCCTTTTTCTAAGCAAAAACAACAGATGGCCTGAATGGATAATAGGTGGCGCCCAAGGGAAGTTAAGGGGGAGGGCTAAGCATAGAGAGGCAAGGCACGTGCACATTTGACCTTTTCAAGGATTGGCCTAAGCTTGGAAATCCCCACCTGCTAAGCATATAAATATGATCTTTTGTGTTACAATAAACAGAACTGCCTGACAGAACCCCCACTGCATGTGTATGTGTTTGTTCCCTATCTGGGAGAGCAGCAGCGTGCTCACCCATCTCTTGGAATCTCTTTTCACCCTGCACCCCAGGGAGGGGGGAGAAAAAGGCAATCCCTTTGGCCCCAACCCTCTAGGGAAAGGAAAAACCTGTTGGGGTCCCATGTGGCCGCTGGAGATGCCCAACACACAATCTTTTTAAAAAAAATTCTAAATTATTGCATTTTTGTAGACACCATGTTTTCTAGACTCTCATGGGAAATATGAAGTAGAGATTTCTGAAAATTTGTTTCTGTTTCTTGGAATAAATCTGTTTTTATTCCCCCCAAAGGACATTTGCTTTATCTCCTCCCAGTAGTATTCCTTCCTGGAGCTACTAAATATTTCCGTTTGCCTGGTTATTTTTCAGTTTGTTCAATTTTACAGAGTCAGACATTTTATTCAGTTGGGGGAGTTGACATGGGATTAGCCACCAATTATGGGAGTTTCTAACTTCAGTCAAAGAGGAAAAGAAAACGTTTTCATATACTGTAGTTTTATTTTGCTAGATCTGAGAGTCCCAACTGACTGCAACGAGCAGTACAAGAGTTTGTGGGGAGGCAGTCATATGATAGAAAATACTCTGCTTTAATAAGAGGTTTCCTTTTCCACAGTTGTTGAATAGCCCGGAATTAGCTGAGCACCTGTCCTTTACCACCTGATATGATTAATCCCCTCTGGTGGTCTGTTGTGACATCGCCAAGCTCAGTCAGTTGTCTATTGGTGGACATGATTGCACCAGCCGAAGTAATTTTATTAACCCCTCTGCTGACTACCCTAGGGGACTCAATTCCCAGCTTCTGTTCAGAGATTGGATTTTGGAGAAAAGGCTCCAATTTGGTTCTCTTATTTCACAGATGAACTTACTTCATCAAAAGTAATTGATCACAGACTGGTTGTTATGGCCCTCAATTTGATCCCATCCACCCTAGATTTTGTAGAAAGAATCTTCTAAATTGGGGCCTCTTAGTGGCCTTCTCTCCTGTTATCTAACACTTAGGAAAAGTGTTAAATATGAGTATATGTGCTCACGTTACTATCCTGAAATGAAAATCTCCTATTTTTCTTTTATATGGGAGATCCTTACTTTCCCAAAGCACTGATGTCAGTACATAATAAACCCAAATTTGAAGTACATGAATAAATACATCATAAATCTCCTTGAAAGACAAGTCAGTTACCTTATTTCCTATTAATGATAGTAGCCACTTTCTTGGATTTGTTGTTAAATTTCTGTTAAATAAATAAACCAGATGACATGAAATTTTAAGCTGCTACTTGATAATTATATAAAAATACTCATAGTATATATTGCATCATAATAGAGATAACAAATATGTAGAAGAAGATAATCTCACTTGAATATTAGAAAACATATTTTTTAAAATGAAATCTTTAAAACCTTTAAATTAAGTCCAGTTTTTCAATGAGAGCAAATTTTTTATTTGGTTCATCTTACCTTGTTAATTCAAAAAGATTTCCATTTTATGAATCACATATATGAGTGTTTCCCCACTTTTTAAAATCCAAGTTCCATTTGTAGCAAAGAATTTTTAGATTATAACATTTCTGAAATTATATGACAAAAGGTATTTTTAATTTATAAATATCATATTATGTTATAATATTGAATTATACATCTTTTGAGTTATAATACTTCTTGCAGAAATTCTGATCTACCCTCCAGGATACCTAAGTATACATTTAATTCTAATTCCTGTAGAGAAATTACATCGAAATCTTGATGTTGTTTATTTGCTTTTATAGTAGAGCTACGGTCTCGCTAAGAACTAAACTGATTTTTTCATTTTAATTCCCCTCTCTATGATCTGGGCACACCTGACCACTTCC
>NW_007729374.1:67268-70586 GCF_000696425.1 Galeopterus variegatus | reverse complement strand
TCTTCAAACAGTTCACACTTTTTAGAAGGAAAATACAAATATATACACAAAACAAAAAAATCCCAGGGCATTAGGTATGTATCAAAAAGAAACATTAAAAATTTAAAAAAATCAGTATAAAACAAAGTGACATAACTAAGAACGAACATATTAAAACATGTGGAAGGTCTACATGGAAATAATATTAAAACACTATTTAGGGACATTGCTTGAAATAAAAACTGAACCCTAAGGAAGTGGCAATAGGCAGAGATGTAATTAAATAAAGTGTGATACTTCCATATAATCAAATAATGCGTAGTCATGAAAAATAAAGGTAGTTTTTTCTATGTACTAATATGAAGTAATTGCCAAGATATTCTGGTTTTTTTTGTTTTGTTTTGCTTTTTAAAAGATGACCGGTAAGGGGATCTTAACCCTTGACTTGGTGCTGTCAGCACCACGCTCAGCCAGTGAGCGAACCGGCCATCCCTATATGGGATCCGAACCCGGGGCCTTGGTGTTATCAGCACCACACTCTCCCGAGTGAGCCACGGGCCGGCCCCAAGATATACTGTTAAGTGACAAAAGGAAGGTATAGATTATCACTTAAAATATGCTACTACTTGTGTAAAAAGCAGAAATATAAGTGTTCTATGTAAATATATGTATATCTGCATATATAGGCATTTGCATATTTTATATGCTTATATATGAATAAAATAAATCTTAAAAGGCTTGTAAGAAATTGTGGTTGTTTCTGGAAAGTAGAGCTAGGTGTGAGAGACTTACATTCTATTGTATAGCTTTCTGTACAATTGAACGTTTTTTTTTTTTTTTTGTCTTTTGTCTTTTTCCGTGTCCGGCAACGGGATCGCAACCCTCGGCGTTGCTCCCGCGCCTCGCTCAGCCAGTGAGCGGGAACCGGTCTGTATGTGGGATCCGAACCCTCGGGCGGGAGCGCCGGCGCACTTCCCAAGCGGCGCACTATCCAGTGCGCCACCAGGCCAGCCCACAATTGAACATTTTTAACTTGCATATATTATCTTTTAAGTTTTTTAAAAATAACATATTAGAATCTCTGAAGTAATTCTGACACCTATAGTAATAAGCCAGTGGTCTAGTATAAAATATTTAGACCTTAACAAGGCCACTGTATAGCAGGGTTCTTAACCTTTTTTGTGTGTGGACTCCTTTGTTAGTCTAGGAGAGCCTTGGGACCCATTCTCCATAAGTTTTTGATGTTTTGAAAATGGATAAAATAAAATATATAAGACTACAAAAAGTAGATTATAAAATCCATTAACATTTATTTTTAAATATTTAAAAAATTAGACTCGACAGTGGGTCTAATATCAGCCACACTTTTTTTTGCAATAGTGATGTACATTAATGATATTTTGAAAGATCTACAACGGCTCTATTGTGATAAGAAAACATCTACAATTACTTTTGGTGGAAAAACCAGAGGCAATGATAATACTGGGTGGTTTGTTGTGTAGTTACAGGAGATGTTACATTCCAGTTTAAGTTAGTGAAAATAAAGATGTGATTTTTTTTTCTTCCTTTTAAGCTCGCAGACTACTTCTAACATCTATCCAGGAATTCACTGAGTGTCTATTGACTCCAAATTAAGATCTCTTTCTTTTTAAGAATCCCTTGGGCTTCAATTACTTCATATTTAAAGTAAAAAAATTTAATACAGATCATTGTCAAAAGAGTTTTAGATGAGTAGCTAAAATGTTGCTTTAGAATTTTTCTTAATTCCAACATATAAGTATGCTTGAAACAGTTATTTTATCTAAGGTACTACAGACAACAGGTTAGTCAGAAATATTATGACTAGTTTGAGTTTATACTAACATATGAAATGAAAAATATTTTAATTACCCAGTGAATCCCTTCTATATAGACATCTGTTAATATTCCTTCTAATGGTTTTTTTTTATAAGAGAACTTTCTCTCTTTTCTCCACCCCACCCCAAAATCAGTGAATTACATTTTTAACATTTTCTTTACTTTTCCTTTTTGCACAGGACTCAGCCAGTAGCATCCGCCATGCCTCTCCACACTATCACAGATGGCTACTGAAACCTCCATTGTCATTGGATTTTATATAGCATTAACTTTTTAATCCTGTAATATGTGATTGAAAGAAATTGTTCAAGTTCCAGTGCCCCTGACTTTCAAACAATTGCTGCTTCTTCCTTTTGTTTCAGCCATCAAAACTATTAATGCTCTGTACCCTCCTTAAGTTGCAAAATATCCACTTCAAACCCTTAATCAGTCAGAACATTGGTAAATTATACCTTCATGATATCCATATTGAGTACCCATTACTCCTGGACATAGCACATTAACTGACTCATTAGCTATTTCAAACCATATGGACTTGGGTTTGGGTGGGTCATTTTGATAATATCCTGAGGTGAGTTTCCTAATTATTGCAATTATGTGATCTGAATCATGAGGCCAGGCTCACAAAATAGTGTCAGTGCCTTTAGAATGGATGTCAATGCACCCAGACAATGACTGAGATGAGCAACATGCTCTTTGGTTGTTATAAGTCCCTTGATACCTAAAAAGTAATTACTTGAAAAGTTCTGAGAAACCTCCAGAAACAGTCCGAGAATTGAGCATGGAATGCTGTAATGCATGACAATCATGAATAGATTGCCCAGAGCTGAAAGTGGAAAAACTTGAATATCTCAGCATTGATGCGATTTAGACATTGTTTCTAATGTAAATTTTTATAGTATTTTAAGCACTAAGATGGATTGAAAAAAAAAAAAGGAAAGTAGGAAAAGAGCAAGTGTAAAAATCATGTTGTCCATGAGAAATTCTGTGATGGTATCACACACACACAAAAATATATATGAGAGGCTAGAAGTTCACATACTCGAGGGTAGGGGAAATATCAAAAAAAAAATTTTAGTAACCGAAAAGTTTTTTTATTGTGGTAAAATAGGCACAATATAAAAATTACCATTTTAACCATTTTAAAGTGTACAGTTTTATGGCATTACTCACATTCACATTGTTCTGCAACATCACCACTATCCATCTCCAGAACTTTTTCATCTTCCCAAACTGAAACTGTGTATCCATTCAACAATAATTCCTCATTCCCCCTCCTCCCAGGCCCTGGCAAATAACTATTCTTCTTTCTGTCTCTATGAATTTGACTACTTGAGGTACCTCATATGACTTGGATCATAGAATATTTGTCCTTTTGTGACTAGCTTATGTCACTTTGTATAATGTCTTCAAGGTTCATCCATTTTTTAGTATGTATAAGAATTTCTTTCCTTTCTTTTTTTTTTTTTTTTTTTTAAAAAA
>NW_007729374.1:65223-66344 GCF_000696425.1 Galeopterus variegatus | reverse complement strand
CCCATGGCCTTGGTGTTATCAGCACCGCACTCTCCCGAGTGAGCCACGGGCCAGCCCCAGAATTTCTTTCCTTTCTAAGGCTGAAGAATATTCCATTGTCTGCATGTGTGTGTGTATAAACAAAAAATACGTATACACGCACCACATTCTGTTTGTCCATTCAACTGTCAATAGACACCTGGGTTGCTTCTTGCCTACTGTAAATAACGCTGCTACGAACATGAACGTTTAATACCTGTCCAAGTCCCTACTTTTAACTCCAAAAGGTTATTTTTAAAGTGCAAAATAGTAAATGTGCATTTTTAAAGTCTATCCTTTGCCTAGAAGTTACTAACTACAAATTAAAACAAAATGTCTGCAATGAAAACAATCATCAATGTGAAAGTGAAATTGAGGAAATCCCCAAAGTTCACCACTTCCTTTCATGTTTCTGACTTCTTTAGATAATAGCCTAAGTTAATCACTAAAAGTCAGAGATTTTGGTTTCTAGGCCCCTGAGATATATATGAAAGAATTAGCACAGAGTTGCCAAGGTGGTTCAGCTGGGACAGCACCTAAATGCCATTACAGACTCAGTATAGAAGGTTTGCAGGAGAGAAGTCATGCTCAGATTGATATAAACAACCAAACTATCCCAATATAGAGCTTTATTGGAAAAAGAAAAGAAGTTTGTAATCCCACAATTGAATACTAATTATAAATGATAACTAGCTGTTAAGAAATATTTTTGACTGTCAAGAAATGTCCAGAGATGAGGAGACAGAAGAGCAGTTCTTGAAATAAATGTATATTTAGGCTGGAATTGTGGTTGATGCAAGTGAGTCTCAGGTTTTCCAAGCTCCATTTACACTTATGAATAGCTTGGGAGTTCAGTGGCAAAAATTTCCAATTTAGAGGTATAAGTGACAGTCTTAGAAAACAGGGTAAATCTGATACTGAGATCTGATGAACTTCTGGGTTGTTGAACACATGGAGGTGCTGGGAGGTGGTGCCCAGAGAGAGGACGCTTCACACCCCCCACGTACCTGGTCCTATCCATCTCTTCATCTGATTCAAAGGCAAGGGAGAAAAATGGCGACGGGTATGGAGCGCCCGTGTCAGGAAACGGCGCGATCCTGAGA
>NW_007729374.1:63376-64286 GCF_000696425.1 Galeopterus variegatus | reverse complement strand
AGACAAAGGGAGAGAGAATCACAGGCTAGTTTTTGTTGTTGTTGTTGTTGTTTGTTTGTTTGTTTTAAATTAAAATGTTTGCTATATATCATCCATTTTTAAGTTGAATGTCTTTTACCTACCCTTACATTTGTCGCTTAGGGCTGTTCTGTGAATTTAGCTCATTCATAAGCCATGGTTTATCTTATTGTCTAACTTAGATCTGACAGATGCCAAGAACTGTGTCCTGAAGTTATTTTTCAGGAACAGAATGAATCCTCAAGATGAGTTAAAGATGCCATTCCATTTTGGAATAATTTATCTTGGCATGTATCAAGGTTGGTTCAGTTTACCAGAGAAAGGATACCAGTGGGTGGCTTTTTTAAATTATCATTATTATTACTATTATTATAGAAAAGATAAACTTCTGTTAGAGGCACTTGAAGCCTTTTGCCTGACCTTTGCAGATCACTGGCTCCAGTATTAGCCTTTCTCTGTAGCACCTCCTTTATCTAACTTCTGCTCCCATGCTCTTAGTTCCTCTTCATCTGATTTATAAGGTATACAAAGCATTTATCAGTTTTTAATGGTCCCTATGATTTCAGTATAGATAAGTATTCTTCATGCATTAAATAGTGTTCTATAAAATTATGTGTAAATGAAATAAAATGTGACTGTACTGGGGGATTTTAATACTTCAACTACTGCAAGGCTTTCCTCTTTCAGTGTACTCTGTCTCACTTGTTTCATTATGTCATGGAGATATACAATGTGAAAATTTTCCCTTGTAAGCGAATAATAGAAAATCTTTGAATTCCTGAGCTTATTGGAATGTCGTTACCTAAGAGGGAGTGTTGCCAGTGAGACCAATGGTGTGTGTGTGTGTGTGTGTGTGTGTGTGTGTGTGTGTGTGTGTAGAGAGAGAGAGAGA
>NW_007729374.1:57515-62588 GCF_000696425.1 Galeopterus variegatus | reverse complement strand
TGAGCTTATTGGAATGTCGTTACCTAAGAGGGAGTGTTGCCAGTGAGACCAATGGTGTGTGTGTGTGTGTGTGTGTGTGTGTGTGTGTGTGTGTGTGTGTGTGTGTGTGTGTGTGTGTGTGTAGAGAAAGAGAGAGAGAGAGAAGGGTGGTAGAAGGGGAGGCAGCGTAGTGTCCAGTTTATAAAATTAATTTCTATAGCACAAAAACAACCTATGTGTTTAACTAAAGAAATTTAATATGACTCCTGTCAGCTATAGATCCACAATAATTTTTCCTATGAATATGCAACGATGAAAAATAGCAGGTTTCCAAGTAATTTGGAGTTCATGAATGAAGCTTGTCGGTATTATGTGTGCAGCATTTTAGAAGAGTGATTATGGTTCTGTTTTATTTTTAGAATGCATTGACCCAAATTGAATAAAAGACCATTTAATAACCTCATTTTTCTTATAGGCTGGTGTCAAAAAGGAAATCTTTTTTTGCAGACTGCTAAAGAAATATTAGTCTACAAATTCTGGTAGTTTTTAGCTAACCCATGGCTATACAGGTTTTAAACTTTAATTAAATAAATTAATAACAAGTTAAATAGTGCTGTTCTGTGCAAATTAAAGATGCCCTTTGCTTTTTAACATTTTCCCTACCTAGTGTTCTAGCATCTCCATCCCATCATATTCCAAAATTAAAGGCACCCATCTAGGATGCCCAGTTACAGCAGGATGAGGAAAATCCCACTGGAGTCCAGTGAGAATTCGGGGCACCTTTAATTTAATGATATAAAGACCAGATACCTTTCCATCCAACCCGATGAATACACGTAAGTTTCCACAATTATTCAAATTACATCTGGGAAAAGATCCTCAGGGTGGGTAGTAGTGAGAAGATTTCTATGGAGTGAGAGAAATAGTCATGATTGATAGTATAACCTCTAAAATGAATGAATAAAGAGCTGGCCAGTCAGCTTGTTGGTTATAGGCTGGTGTTAAAAACAGCAAGATCCAGGGTTTGATCCTTGTACTGGCCAGCTACCAAAAAAAAAAAAAATTAAATAAGTAAAATGAATGAATGTATATTCACAGGGGCCTTTTAAACCATAGATTTGGTTTCCCTTTCTCAACAATTGCATGGTTTTGTTTGGGTCACATGTTAGTGATAGTGATGAAGGGAAGCAATAAAAAGGGTTGGAAAGTGGTTGGTGGATTTGTTAGCAAGCTGTGGAAATATGGACTGCACAGTTAAAAAAAATCAACTATAAAGTTAGTCAACAATATAAATTAAAATTACTTTTTTGTACATCTGAGTCAATGTATATAAATATTGACCCCAGTACAGATAGAAATATTGACAGAACTTTCTTATAAGCATTTCAGACTAGAAAAATAATACGGGCTTCATCTACAAGATCTATAGACGTGTAAGTATCAGACATGGGAGGGTGAGCAAAGAGAGCATAATAGGAACAGTGATATTAGTAAAGGGGAAAAAAGGTCTGTTTTCTGAACAGAAATTTACTTCCATTATTTCCAGTGATTGTGGGCAATATATTTTTTTTTTTCCTTTTTTTCTTTTTTACTGACCGGCAACGGGATTGCAACCCTCAGTGTTGCACCCTCGCCACGCTCAGCCAGTGAGCGGGAACCGGTCACCACATGGGATCCGAACCCTCGGCGGGAGCACCGCCGCGCTCCCAAGCGGCGCACTCTCCTGTGGGCAATATTTTTAAGGAGAGATTTAAAAGAAAAATTGGGTGTGGCTAAAGGACATTGTATAGTGAAAATGCAACTAACACTACAGTATCAATCTATCTGGTAGAGGAGAAATACCACAGCTGGGGCTTTCAAGTGAAGAACTGCCTATTAGAAAGACAGTGACTATCTGTTGTTAAGGAGGGCTCAAACAATCCCATAATCTACGTCTTTAATCTAGATGGAAAATGTCTGAATACTGCACCTGGATTCACCAGCTATTTTTAGAATATAGAGCAGGGGAAGTTGTTTTTATCTTGGGACTTCTATTGATCCTGATTTAGTGCTTTGTACTCCAGGGCTCCCAGAAAGAGGTGACACTTAAGAGTGACAAGAAATAACATCGTTTCCCATTCTTATCCACAATTCCTATTTACTGCAGCTCTACATCAAGAGTTAGGAATATAAAGAAAGAAAGCAGTTTCTTTTGAAAAAGTAATCCAGTAGTTTCTGGGTTCTTGAAACCCTTGAAAGTTATATTAAAACACTTAGCAACTTGATCTTTCTAGAAAAAATACCATAAACCATTCTGGAAGATGAGAGATCTAATTGCAGTTCAGTCATTCAATCATTCTAAAAAAGCCAGCTGAGAAATCTATTTGATAAATTCCTCGAAAAGCCTAAAGAGCTCTATGGAAACTGATTAGCTATTTTCTATTTCCACCACAAATGAAATAGAGGGAAAAATACTAGACAAATCTCCAGTCATGAAGAGATCAACATAACTTGCAGCTCAAATTTTTTTCTACCTTCAATACGTTTTACCTATTTTGCCCAGTTTCACCACTCTTCTCTGTCTTAAACCAATTTCTTCACATCTACCACTGGGCTTAAACTCTCAGAGGGCTCTGATTTTCCTCTCTAACATTGCTTAGATGGGACCATCTTGCATTACATCAGTTTAGGTAGAAACACAGTTTGACTTTTACAAAAGGCACTTTCACTGACATTTAAAGAGAAAGTTTAGTAATTCTATATTAACCAAACGTCTTGACAAATAGTTGTATGACTGGCATAGCTTGCAAGATCTTGCCCTGTTTTCTTTTCTCAGACACCATCTTTTCTTATGGTCATATTAAATTATTCAGATTGCTGCACTGAGGTAGACATCGACTGCCTCCCCTGTCATATTGAGGTTCTTAGGGTTTGTTTGTTTTTGTATCAAAATGGCCATTTTGATTCTAGGGTCTTATGAATTCCTGGTCTGCATTTAATTTTTACTCATTTGAGTTTTCTATGAGTAGCTGGATTAAAAAAAGTGCATTCCTATCTGGCCCTTACTGATACTTTCTGAGGTTCTGAAAGAAACACCTTGCGTGGTACTTATTATTATTGCTTGCCCTTTCTGAGTACTAGTTGAGCTCTCGAGCCATTGGAGTTTCATATTTTCCTAGATTTTGGATTTCTGTCTGGCCCCGTCTGCTGGCAGAATCTTCAAAGCCAGTTATTGAGATAATTCCTACCAGCAACATTTTACTTCTCATGTAACTTAGCAACCCAGCTCAGCCTTAGAGTCAATTCTTTAGTATGTGGTCTTAGGCATGATGCCTATTTTTGCCCTCAATGGCTGAACAGTATAATGCTTTTGCTGCATTTTAGGTTGTCTGAGGCTTCCTTTAGCTCTCATCAGCTTGATACTGATATCAAGGTTTTGCTCAATAAATATACATGCTCAATAAATATGCATTGCTGTTTATTTTCTCAGATCTAATAACTTTAAGTTACCCTTTCACCATCTTGCTATCACCCTAAGCTTTGGCATGCACAAAAATAGAAGAAACACATTTTCTTATTTGGACAGATTATATTTGTTTTGTTTTTGTTTTTGTTTTTTTATTGAATCATAATTAATTATACATATTAGATCCTTGCAGAAATGTCAAGTAGGAAAGTAAATATACTAGCTTAAAATTCATTGGATTGGCTAAAACTTGTATGACATATCTTACTGTTCAAAGATGGCAGCGACAATCTCTCCCATCCCACATGCTCTTCTCTATTGCTATCTTCACGGTACTGCCATCCAGAGGAGGGTCTATGTCTCTTCTCCTTAAGTTTTGGTGGGCTTGTGACTTGCCTGTAATCAGTAGCATGGGGAGAAAGTGATGCATGTGACTATTGAGGCTGAGTAAAAAAGGCAATGCAACTTCTGCCTTGTTCTTTGGAACAGTCATGCTTGACTTGCCTGTAATCAGTAGCATGGGGAGAAAGTGATGCATGTGACTTTTGAGGCTGAGTAAAAAAGGCAATGCAACTTCTGCCTTGTTCTTTGGAACAGTCATGCTTGATGTGCTGAGCTACCTTGTAAGAAGTACCAGTACCCTGAGGCTGATAAGCTTTGAGGACGCCAAGCCACAGTCACCTGTCTGAGTCTTTGAATCCAAACGTGAGTGATCAAACCTTCAGATTATTTCAGCCCCCGGGCTGTGAGTCACCCCCAGCCCATGAACCTTCCCAGGAGAGTTAAGCCATCTTCTCTGTGCCATTTTCAAGCTCCTACCCCACAGAATATATGAGCATAATAATATAGCTACTGCTTTTTGCCACTAAGTTTAGAGTGGTTTGTTACGAAGAATTGGTGACTGACCATCTTTCATTTTATTTTTCATTTCAATGAAAGATGGCCAGTGTCTGCACTTTGAGTATAGACTGAGCAGAAGCAAATTAAGCAAATAAACTTAGAAGGAATAGTCAGTGGGCCAGAAGGCACACCAGGAGAATGTGATGGAGTGAAGATTGAAAGTGATGCATTTTTTCAGTGATAAGAAGACAAAGAGTATAATAGCCAACCTAACTTCCTTCTGTCAGACAGATTGGCTTCAGTAAGAGCAAAGAAAAAACAAAAATCATCGAAGTTTAGAGGTCAAATTAAAAAAAACTTTCAAATACATTTTGAAGTGATATTTAGAACAATTATTTAGACTTCAGATTATTATCTCTTACCACCAGTGTCTACTGGCTTTAATTTCTCTAATTCATGGGCAATACAAACAATAGGTAGGTGCTTCCTGGTCTGTCTAGATCTAGGTAAAATTTGCTCAAAACTCCTTCTAAAATTTCTTGGGATTTTTAGGGGCTTGTGTTCTCATAGCTACCTCTATATTGCTGCTTATTTATGTGCTATCTCTGATTTAAGTCATATCTGCTGAAATGTGGAACACAGACTCTTCAATTTACACACTCACTCATACAAACTGAAAAGATAGAAGGAAGGTAGAAGAGAAGTTGAAATTATAGCAACTCAAACAACTTAGAGTGGAACAGCAGACATGATTATGCTTAAACGGTTCCTTGTCCATCTCACAATGTTCCTCAGTGACCTTTCACCCA
>NW_007729374.1:44455-57461 GCF_000696425.1 Galeopterus variegatus | reverse complement strand
TTCCATAGAAGTTGTTGTGTTTATGAACAAATGGAAAAAACAAAACAAAACAAAACAAAACTGTGCTCCTACTTTTGACACATATTTAATGTTTTTTTTTTTTTTCTAGGCTTTTAGTTACTCTGCTCAGGAAGATTTCCTGGTATGTTGTCTTAGTCAACTCAGACTACTATAACAAAATGCCATAGACAGGGTGGCTTTATAAATAACAGAAATCTGTTTTTCAAATTTATTCAGTTCTGGAGGCTGGGAAGTCCAAGATCAAGTCACTGGCAGATACAGTGTCTGGTGAGGACCCACTTCCTGGTTCATAGATAGGTGACTTTTCACTGTGTCCTCACAAGGCAGAAGGGGGCAGGGAGGTCCTTAGGGGTCTCTTTTATTTATTTATTTACTTACTTTTGGTGGCTGACCAGTGTGGGAATCTGAACTCTTAACCTTGGTGTTATCAGCACCATGCTCTAACCAAGTGAGCTAACTGGCCAGCCTGGGGTCTCTTTTATAAAGGCATTATTTCTATTCATCACAAGGCTCCACTCTCATGATATGATAACCTCCCAAGGGTGCCACTCCCAAATACTGTAGGACAGTTCTCAGGATGGCCTTGAACCAACCCAGTGTTCCCTGCTTTCTCAATTGTAGTTCTTAAGAATATTTGTAAAATGTGGTGGGAATACAATATCTTTAGGTGAGGGGAAGCTGACTAGAACGTCCCAGACTCTGTTCCAGTCCCTCCCTAGAATAAGATGTCCTTCAATACTTTAGCCCAACATGTCACATTACCCTGGGGTATAAAATGCAGGACAAACTGCCTTCTGGATCCCTCAGCTGCTGTGCAAATGGGGCATGAACATTGACACTTCATCCACCCCAGCCAGCTTTCCTGAGCCTTGTGAGGCTTGCTCACAAAGAATCCTAGGCTTCTGTTGCTGTCTATCTGTAAGTCACTGATTCATGTAACTTGTTGTGTGTGTGGGTGTTTTGTCTCACCAGACTTAGATAAGTTGGTAACCAGTGCATAGTAAGGCTGCTTCACAAATACCATCACATTGGGTGTTAAGATTTAACATATGAAATTTGGGGGAACACAAACATTCGGTCTGTAGCATATGTGTTCTGACATTTACATACTTGAAAATATCTCTATTTTTGTTTTCATGCATAGGATGTCTTGACTGTGTTTAGAATTCTTAAGAACCATCATGTTGTTTACAACTCTGTGGTTGACACTCCTTTCCTTCTTTCATTGAGTGCCACACAGAAGAATATTTCCCATCTAGTCACAGGAAAGTAGATTTTTGCCCTGATATTTTATGGATTTTTTTCTTATCTTTGAAGTTTATTGTCTATCATTTCTTTTGAATTCTAAAGAATTTCATAAGTTTATCTTCTACATATTTTGCTTTTTCACATGTAACAAATTGGATAACTTTCATCTGTGGTTTATAATTTAGGATCGTGTTATTTATCTCTTTCTTTTATTCCAAGATAATATTTTTTTCTAAGAATGCTTTGTGGTAGTCAGAATAATGGCCCCTCCAAAGATATCAATGTCCTAATGCCTGGAAATGATGAATATGTTACCGTACATGGCAAAAAAGAACTTTGCAGATGTGCATAAGTTAAGGATCTTGAGAGGAAAATTACCTTGGGTTATCTAGGTGAGCTTAATGTAATCTTGAGGGTCTTTATAAGAGGGAGGCAAGAGAGTCAGAGTCAGAAAAAAAAAATAGATCATGATACATAAGTTAAGGATCTTGAGAGGAAAATTACCTTGGGTTATCTAGGTGAGCTTAATGTAATCTTGAGGGTCTTTATAAGAGGGAGGCAAGAGAGTCAGAGTCAGAAAAAAAAAATAGATCATGATACACTGTTGGCTTTTAAGATGGAGGATGGGGCCACAAGCCAAGGAATATAGGTGGACTCTGGAAGCTAGAAAAGTCAAGGAAATGAATTCTCCCTCAGAGCCTCTATAAGGAATACCACCCTGCTGACATCTTGATTTTAGGATTTTAACCTCCAGAACTGTAAGAGAATTAATTTATATTGTTTAAGCCACTAAGTTTATGGTAACTTGTTAAACAGCAGTAAGAAATTAATACATGCTATCTTTAGTTTCATAGGTAAAAATACCTTTAATTTTATTACACAGATGAATAAAAATTTTTCTAGAATGATTTTTGTTTATTATAGTAATTTATTTTTAAGAGAAGGCAGTTTTGATTTTTCAGAGAAGGAATGTAATCTAAATTGTGGAACCTTTCCTTAAGTGCGGTAATTTTTCTCAGTTTGGTTATCCACAGAGGGCTATCTATACTTTGCTAGTCTTGTTTTATGCCAAATAGAAATGGTCATGTTTTCTCTTAATCTGATATGATTTACTTCTAGAATCTATCCTGTCTAGATTAAGTGATAAATGGAAAAAGTTGCAATATAATAGTGTGACTCTGTTGCCTTCCCAAATCTTAAGGTTTATGGAATAACTCTTTCCTCTACCATAGAAATAAAGTAACACAAGCTTCCATCCAATGTGAGAGCAGATAATCTAGTTGCTTCCCAAGTAATTTCTGAGGATTCCAGGCAAATGTTTACAAATTTTAGTAACTACTTGCCTGCTTTCACTACGAATCATTCTCTATTAAGTAGCTAAAGTAATCTTAAAATATAGATAGTATCATGTCATTTCTTTGTATAAGGAAGAGTGGCTGCCCATTTCACTTAGGAAAAAGACAAAAAACTTTAAACTCATAAATTTCATCATGATCTGACCCTGCCTGCTTTTCCAGGATCATCTGCTGGTATCATTTCTCACTGTTGCTGTTTTGGGGCATTAAACACACGAAGCTCCTTTCCACCCCAGGACCTTTGCATATGTTGTTTCCTCCTTGAAATGCTCTTCTTGTTCCCTTCTGCCTCCTAACAACTCTTCATCCTTTGGGTCTCACTTTAAGTGTTACTCCTGCAAAGGTTTCCCATGACCTTGCCTGGCAGTTGAAATCAGTTCCTTCTATTATATCTTCTAAGAAAATCCTATCTTTTCTCAGTGATTACTTAGCAGCTGTCCCTGGCTATAAGTTTTAAGAAAACAGAGACTGTATCTTTTGATACATTTTATCTCCACAGTCAAGTTCAAGGAATATTTGAATGAGTGAATGAATCTGAATTGCTGTTTCTGTTCCTTCTGGGGTGATTTCTGGTCATTTCATCCTCTTTTTCATTCCATCATCTTTTATTGGCCTTAGAACATGAACATCATCTCTCATCCTTGTTCTTTATTCCTCAAGGCAGTGTTAAAGGAAGGCTGAAGCCAGGTTGCAGAGGTTCACTTATTCATTCAAAATATTGACTGAGCAACCATACACTAGGCACTATTCTAAATGCTTCATGGTTGTCTCTTGGTGTGGGGAGCAGGCTTCAGTGGTGCCAGCTCGCTGCTCCATGAGGCCTTGCAGTGCCAATAATATGATCCAAATGCTTTGGTCAATATAAGTGAGGTATGCTCCTGATGACACAATGACTGGGTTTTACCTTTAGCCCTAATACCTCCAAATTTCAAGGGGTGGTGGTATTAATTGGTTAGTATTTTCTCTACTACATTATGCGTATATTGCTCTTCTGAAAGAGGATGTTTGACATTGGTACTCCATGCCTACCTTTAAAGCAATTCTATCTGTACTGCTTTTAACAGAAATGTCTCAAAGTTTCTTGCATATGGCCAGTATTCAACTTTACATTTTATTGCTAATGTAGATTTTTTTTTTTTCCTCCTTCCCCCTTGAAAATATTACATTAGATATTTTAAAATGGGAATTTGGGAGCAGGGAAAAAATACCTGATCTTATCATTATATTGACCAGAAGCTTTCAATGATTTATCAGAGGGAACTGTTTTTTTTTTTTTTTTTTCTTGTCTACTTATTAGCTTATTTTTGTTATAGGTAGGAATTGCATTTCAGAAAATTATTATGTATATTAAAAACTCAAGAGTATCCATGTAGCATAAAATATCCTGTTGCAGATTGTCTAGATAGCTTCAGAGGAAGATTTCATGAATCTAGTAACATTTGCATTTCATAGCTGATTGAGTATCCTTGTGAAATGAATCAGTACTGTCTTGAATATTTCACACTGTTGGTTCACTCCATTCAAATGTTGGGCCATTTGAATGTTCATTGCCCTTTTCAAATTAATTTAGCATTGCTAACTTCACTTCTAGGGAATGGGACTTTTGTAGCCTTCTTCTCCATGACTTAGAAAAAAAGAAGAGAGAAAACCCCATGAAGTAGGAAAGAGCATTAGAGTTCCTCCACTTTATACCTGAATCCGAGTGGCATCAGATGAAACCCACCTGCATATGTGTAAAAATATGAAACACTAATGTGTGGATAATTTGGGAGTATAAAAAATGAGATCGCTGTGTAAAAAACACTATCTTAAAAATTGACTCATTCTTTTGAACTGTATCATTAGAGGATATTCTTGGTAGGAAGAACTTCCATTACTAGTTATGGTTGTTATTCTAGTAGAAAGACTTCACAAGAGTGGTTAAGTGTCCTCTTAAACATCCTTGAATAAGAGTAATTTTTTTCTTATATGCGCAAGACAGCTAAATAAAGCATGATCTTTTCAGAACTGAGACCAACACAATATATTATTAATTTTATTCAATTGTGGTCCCAATTGTATGACTTTTTTTCTTACCTAATACAGTTGGTAAACAAGAAGTAGAATATAAAGCCATTGTATTTCCTTTTCCACTAAGAAAGGGGAGTATATTTGATATAACGTTATTTGGGATACTTTATATTGAAAAAATAACATATATTATTTTAAACTGTAAAGTATCTAAGTTCTATGTAGTACTAAATTATCTTCCTTTAGGAAATTTTAAAAAATGAATGTGGTGAGGAGGTGGTGGGTATGTCATTAATTTCATTTCATAGAGATAACATGCATGGGTTTTTCTTTGTTATAGTAAGTAAAATATTTCTGCGGTCTAAAATAAAATATTAATATACTCCTATCTTTTCTTTCTATTTTTTTTTTTTAAAGATGATCGGTGAGGGGATCTCAACCCTTGGCTTGGTGTTGTCAGCACCACACTCAGCCAGTGAGCCAACCAGCCATCCCTATATAGGATCTGAACCTGGGGCCTTGGTGTTATCAGCACCGCACTCTCCGGAGTGAACCATGGGCCGGTCCTACTCCTATCTTTTCTATTCCACATCCTAAGATAACTCAATGAAATCAGCATCAAGATGATATATACCTTCCACACTCTTTTCTATGGTTATTGTATTAGTCTGTTTGTGCTGCTATAACAGAAATACCTGAGATTGGGTAATTTATAAAGAACAGAGGTTTATTTGGCTTACGATTCTGGGCCAGCTGCATCTGGCATGTGCCTCAGGCTGCTTCTACTCATGGCAGAAAGTGGCAGGCAGCCGGTGGGTACAAGCAGATCGCACGGCGAGAGGAAGCAAGAGAGAGAGGAGGTGTCAGGGCCTTTTAAACAACCAGCTCTCACGGGAACTAATAGAGAAAACTCACTCATTAATCCACCCACCTAGGGAGAGCATTAAACCATTCATGAGAGATCTACCCCCATGACTCAACTCCCAACACTGCCACATTGGGGATCAAATTTCCACACAAGTTCTGAGAGGACAAAACATCCAAATTCCACCAGTTATGTAAATAAAATTAATATAAATTTATATATATAGAAGGAATATGTGAAAATAACCAAGGCAGTACCAAAAAAGAATTAAATGTATTATAAAATTACTATAATCAAAACAATATAATGTTGGCTAAAGAGTATGTTACTGGAATTTTTATAATTCTTTGGTCCTTTTCACTGACTCAGTAAAGAATTACAGATCAGCGAAATGAAAGTAAAGCAAAGCAAAGGTTACTGAAGTACATTCCGAGGGAAGAACAGGCCAAGTCAAGGGAGACAATGGTCCTGAGTAATTTTAGGGATGAAGATTATATTTGATTAGATTTTGTGTGGTCATGAGGTGTGTCTTTGTGACAGGTGTCTCTAAGTCACTTGATCGGCATTTGAGGGCTATGTAACTGTTTCCTTTCTGCACATGTTATTACCCATAACGCACACAGGAAAACCCACAGAGGGGCAAAAACTACAATGATAATTTTATTATAATGAGATTATAATGAGGCAAGGGTCAGTGCAAGGGCAGACTTCTATAGGCTGCACAGGCGCTAGAAACCAGATTAGTTTAGTTTGGTTTTAGTTCCTTGATATCCAGATATGTTTGTTGTAAGTTTAACCGCAAGATGGGTGGCTTGGAAAAAGTCCCAGGGTGGTCCTTGGGTGGAGTTAGAACATCTGCAGACCCATTGCCCAGCCCTTTATTGCTCATGTCTGACTTCCTCCATAACAAATAGGCCTTTCGCATGTATACCACTCTGTATTCTGTATGTCTATCACACATGAGTGTTAGTTCCCTGCTCAAGTTTTCAGGGATTCTCCATTGTCTGTAGTAGTGATGTCCAACAGAAATTTTTATAATGATGAAGGATTCTATAATCTATACTGTCTAGTAGGGTAGTCACTAGTTACATGTGGCTATTGAGCACTTGAGACATGACTCATGAAACTGAGGTAATGAATTTGTAATTTTGTTTGATTTTAATTGATTAATGTAAATGGTCACAGGTAGTTTCTGACTACTGTACTAAGAAGCACAGGTCTATAATGTCAAGGCCAAACTTCTTTAGACCACAGCCTTGTAACACCAAGATCTAGGGTTCGGTTCCTCTTATTGACCAGCTGACAAAAAAAAAAAAAGAAGAAGAAGAAAAGGGCCAAACTTCTTATCAAGCACTTCAGATCCTGCATAAGTTTAGCTCAGACAATCTGAGCTTGGCCTAAGAATAAAAACTGAAAGGCCCTGTCAGAATCTGTTTATATTGTGTGTGTGTTGTAAGTATGTGGCGGGGGGTGGGGGGAGGACAGAAGTAGTTTTTTATTCTTGTTCCATAGATATTTGCATATTTGCATATGGACAATGAAAAACCTAAAGAAGAAAAGTTGTTCGTGGAAGAGTCAGAGAGCAAATTCCCCATTTGGAATGAGTATTTTAAAGGGAGTAGTCCAATACCTTCTTATTCAAGAGTGTTCCCAGGATTAAGAAAATTGAGGAAATACACTCATATCTGAGAGGGGATCTACTATGCCAGGTTCTTTACCATCTTCGCATTTAAATCTTGCAATACTCCTGCAATACCTCTTCCCTTTTGCTGATAAAGAAATTGTCTTCAGAAAAAGATCGAACAACTAAACAGAAAAATGGGCAGAGCTATGGACAAAAAACTACTTTTATAAAGTCCAAATGCCTAATAAACAAAAGAGAAGTTTCTCAATCTTACTAGTAGTCAGGAAATGAAAATTAAAGCAGCACAATAATTATCATTTGATTGGCTATTATAAAAGACTAAAAATGGGCAGTGTAGCAAGTATTAATTGAACAAGCTTACGTTGCCCACTATATGCCAGTGAAGGGAATTAGAATAAATCACCCCAAAATATGCTACTTTGGCATAAGGATTATTTTGAGGGGAAGGCAATTGAGAAGCAGCAGACACTGGACGAACTCTGTGGCCTCCCCTTTTGCCTAAATTTCCCTTTGTAAAGGTGTTTCCCTCTCTAGTACCAGGAAGAGGAGAATGGCTCTTATATGCATAACAAACTTTACTAAGTAACCTTTATCTACCATTCATTTTCTAGTCATCATTCCACAATTTACTTTCTCTGGGAGCTCAACACCCCCTTCCCTTTTTCTGTTTAGTTACTTCTACATAATTTATCTTTTGTTAAGACCCCAAGTCTAACTGCTTCTTTGGGTTTTCACTTTTTTTTTCAATGAGACTCCATGCATATAAAAATATAAAATATTAACATCTATAAGTAAATATTTACCATCTCTCCTGTTGATTTGTCTTTTGTCAGTTTAATTTGTAGGCCCCAGCCACAGAAACTTCACTCACCACTACACATGCTAGTGAAATAAAAGATACAAATCCCTGATTTTCTTGATGATTTGTAATAAAATTGAAAATAACTAAATATCCATCTAAAAGAAAATGGTTAAATTATGATATATCTACACTATGAAATACTAGAAAATGTTTAAAACTAGAATGTGGTAAAATAATTATGTATTGATGCAGGTTGGGGAAGCCAAGTAGCTGTTAATGCATAAAAATCAAGATGTGGAACAACGAGTGAAACCAGGGGACATACCCTTGATTTGTCCTAGCTCTTCCCATGATCTCTGTCAGAACAGGGCTTGGCTGGGGAAAGGGGGAATTATCAAAATCAAAACTGCTTGACCAGACATGGATTCTTCTGAGTAGCAATAAAGTATGATTAACAATAAGAATAAAGTTAGTTAAACATACACTTTCCTTAGGCTAAAACTTGATTGAAGGACAGGATGTTTGTTCCTTAACTGAATGCCTTATGGCTTACGGTAACATCTATTATGCCAATCTCAAGTTGTCTTTGCAGACCACCTGCAACTACAAGCCTGCTTTTAAGAAGAAACTGACTTGGGCCGGCCCGGTGGCGCACTGGATAGTGCGCCGCTTGGGAAGCACGGCAGCAGTGCTCCCGTCCGAGGGTTCGGATCCCACGTACAGACCGGCTCCCGCTCACTGGCTGAGCGAGGCGCGGGAGCAACGCCGAGGCTTGCGATCCCGTCGCCGGTCCCCGGTCCGGTACGGGGGCAACACTGAGGGTTGCGATCCGTTGCCGGACACGGAAAAAAGACAAAAAAAAAAGAAGAAACTGACTTAAAGCTACCTGGGTGTACCAGGCCTTTAAACTCCTTTAGCTGCTTCATGCTCCTTTGACTGGCCACTCAAATAAATGCTAATCTTTATCACTGCAAACTTTGACCTGAGAGACTTCTTAGTCATTTGGGAGATGGATGTCAGGCCTCTCTCGGTTTGGTAACACAAGTAAAGTATTATCCCATTAATTTAAAAAAAAATTTTTTTTTTTTTAAAAAGCTATTATAACCTCCATAATTCTAGCCAGTTTGCACCCTCATCTTGAAAACAGCCTCAGCATAGGATTCCAAGAAACAACTCTCCAGCAGCCAAAGATAATTGAAAGCAATGTGCATCCTTATTGCACTTTCTCAGAACATTGCCAAAAGAAGTACGTTTTCTCTTAAAAATGCTCTTTTTCTTTCTTTCAGTCCCAGTTAACTCAGAGCAGTTGGTCTCCACAAAAACCTCTCATATTCCACTCTCCTTACTCCCTAAAAGTCTCTCCTAGATGCAACAGGATTAGATTCTTGCATTTTCTGCTCTTCTTTGCCCTTCTTGATTTGTTATTTTCTATCCCTAGTAGTTTTCCCTTATTTCAATATAAATTCCCTGGCTCCCTGAGATTCCTCCTTGTCTCCTCCCAACTCATCTCATTACCTCAATATGTATCATTACCTCAATATGTGTATTAAAGACTTAAGACTTGGTGACTAATTGTTTGGGGGTAGGGAGAATACTACAGGAGAGGGAAAAAATGTGCTTGTTATGCTGGTAATTGAAAAGAAGCAGAATAAAGATATTACATACACACAATATGAGTGCGACTATGGAAAACATATAACCTAAAACCTTTTATGGAAAGAAAAATAAGATGGTGTAAGGAAGGGCATTAAAATGTTAATGAAGATTATTTTTAATTGTTTTCCTAAAAGCAGTTTCCCTCCCATACGAGTATCAACTTCTTGGTATTTTCTCAAATATTTATGATAAGCATGTATTTTATAATAAACAGACTTAAAATATTGATATGCCTTAAGAAATTTGATAATTGTGTAGCTCTCAGCTGGGATCTATATTTTTGGCCATTATCTAGATTCAGATGCATGAGTTTATTTGCCTGAAATAACAAGGCATTTCCAGCCAGAGAACTCAATTCAACAGAAAAGGAAGTCAGAAAGAACAGGTTTGTCCAGTAACTTTTCTAATGTCTGAAGGACAACTAATCTGAATACAATGTGGGTTTTTCACTTGCTGTGTCCATTAGCTCCCCACTGCATGGTTAAGTCCTGAATATAGGGTGAGACTTAGAAGAAAACCTGCCAGACTGTGAGTTCTCAAAGAAAAAAAAAAAAAGAAGACCCAAATAAAGTGTTTACACTAAAACATTTGTTAGCACTGAAGCAAAAGAAGTAAAGCATTGCCTTGTTTGAATGTCCCCCCCAAAACTTAATCCCCACTGTAACTATTGAGGGTGGGAAATCCTATTATGGTAATTGAGAAGACCCGAATAAAGTGTTTACACTAAAACATTTGTTAGCACTGAAGCAAAAGAAGTAAAGCGTTGCCTTGTTTGAATGTCCCCCCCAAAACTTAATCCCTACCTTAACTATTGAGGGTGGGAAATCCTATTATGGTAATTGAAAGGTGGGGACTTGAAGAGGTGATTAGATTCTAGGACCATGCTGTAGTGAATGGCTTAATAATGGTGGTCAGGGGCATGGCTCTGAGGGTTTTAAAAGGAGAGTGTATGAGATTAGTCTCTCTCTGCTCCACCACTTTCTGCCATGTGAAATGCCTGGGTCACTGTTGCCACCACCAAAGTCTTCACCAAATGTGTTCTCTGGACTTTGGATTTCCCAGCCTCCATAACTGTGAGAAATAAATTTTGTTTTCTTACAAATTACCCAGTTCCAAGTATTTTGTTATAAGCAACATAAAAGTACTAATACCAGCATTGAGACCAATTGTGATGCAAAGGGGCAAGAGAAGCCTTTGCTTCTGTTTGAACCACAGCTTGGTTTAAGTACATTAAGAGTTCCGGAGAACCCAGGTCCAATTTGATGCCTTGCAAGCTGCAAGTGTCAGGGATGGAGCTGTGTGGAAGAATGCAGCTAGCAGCATTTGCCAGATTCTTCCACCTGTGTTGTCAGGGAGTCTCAACAGTAAATGTCAACCAAAAGGTCCACAGCAGGAGAGAGAAAACAACAAGGCTTATTTAGGACCACATCTGAGATAGTCACTGGGAATGGCTATGGGAATATCTGGGGAATAGAAGGTTCTTTTCAGGTCCCTTAGAAGATGGTGCTGCAGTTGCCTGAAAGAAAAGCCTGTAAGAATGGCTTACACGACACATGGGAAAATTGTTTCTTACCCCTCCTCTCAATACATCATCAACTCTATTCTCACTGAACACACAGCTTCTGCTTAAAAATCTTTCAACCTGCTCCTCTTCCTGCTTTTTCAGCTGGTGTTTTTGATTATTACAGGCATGTTGGGTGGGAAGAAAGAGGATATGAAGTATAAATATAGTGTTATTATTAAACCTTTATGATGCTTGTATTTGGGGAGTGAATAGGTAAGACTCAAACCACTTTTGGCTAGTTAAATATTAGATTTATTGTTTGAGAGAGAATTTGATACGTATTTACATCCAAATTGTTCAACAGCAGGACAAATTAATATCCCCGAAAAAGATTTTATTGAGCCTGCTGGCATACTGACAGATGACATTTTAAATTATTTGTATCCTTGTCCTTCACTTATGTGGACAATCAAGAATTATGTCTTTTGGATAACTAAGTTCATACTTTGTAACGGCCTTACATGTAAAGAGTGCAAAAGACATAGATATCTGGTCTGATTGTATATCTGGCAGGCTTGAGATTCCACTTATCGGAATTCTATTTTCAAAATTTCTATGTTGGGGGCCAGCCCGTGGCTCACTCGGGAGAGTGCGGTGCTGATAGCACCAGGGCCACGGGTTCGGATCCCAAATAGGGATGGCCGGTTAGCTCACTGGGTGAGCGTGGTGCTGACAACACCAAGTCAAGGGTTAAGATCCCCTTACGGGTCATCTTTAGAAAAAAAAAAAAAATTTCTATGTTGGTAACTGCTTAGCTCTCAGGGTTTGTCAGTGCAAATGGCCTCCTGATTTTTATAAAACAAAAACTAGCTCTCCTTTGGCAGGCAAAATGTTTCCATGGAATTGATCTTCTTTGCTCACATTAAATATCAAAGATTGGATTTTTCTGAATGTTTTGTCTATGCAACATCTTTAACCCTTTAATTGATAGGAAATGATCCTGGCCTTGTAAAGTATGCTTTCTAAATGGTTAGGTTTTTCTTTTGCCTTTGAAACAGTGTAAGCATTTTACAACACTTGGTTCTTTGAAAAGCAGAACTCACGCCATACCTACAAGTTGGCATACAGCCAAGAAAGTCCTTTTGTGTGTGTGTGTTTGTGGTGAATCATTCATAGCCTGTAAGATCTATCAAAATAGCTTTGTTTGAAAACCTTGTTTTCCCTGTCTTTTTTCTGATAATTCAGACTTCAGTACTTTCATGTCTAGATTCTCTTTTCTTTCTTGTTTCTCATCATGTTCATTCAGAAGATGTTCTTTCACTAGTTCCAAAATTTGTATTTCTATATTCTGTCAGTTTTCATCTTGAAACATACACATAGCAATATGCTCTGAATCATAAAATTCTGCATTAAATCCCAACACTTAAAAAAAAATATTCTCCATATAGGTTTACCTGCACTTCTCTTTCCATTTGTATTTAGTACAAATTTATTAACATTTTAAATTCATTGGCACTTATGAAACTTGAAACTTTATTTTACTTTTAGGAAGGTTTTGGCTGCAAGAAAAAAGAAAACCAATGCTAAGCGACTTAAACCATAAGGACACAACATTTCATGGATGAATATGAAAACTATGGTGGTTCAGAATTAGTTGAATTAATTAGTAGTTCAATAACGGCCTCAAGGACTCAGGTTCTTCCCATCTCTCTGCTATTACTTTCAATCAGTTTTATTGAGACATAATTTGTATATAATAAAATTCATCAATTTTAATTATAAAATTAGAGGAGTTTTGACAAATGTATAATCATGTAACCACTACAACAATCAAGAAATTGAACATTTCTTTCTTTCTTTTTTTTTTTTTAAAGATGACCGGTAAGGGGATCTTAACCCT
>NW_007729374.1:41698-43225 GCF_000696425.1 Galeopterus variegatus | reverse complement strand
TCATTTGTTGAATGGTCTGCCTTTCCTGGTATATTACTACAGCTATTCTAGGCATCACATCCAGAACAATACTCAGAAGAGATCATCTCTTTCTAGAAAGTATCCAGGAAACTATTTTTTTTAACCTCTTATTACCTAGACTTGGCACATGCTTACTGCTTACCATCTAAACCAATCACTGGAAATTGTAATGGTGCCATGATTCATTTATTCATTCAACAAGAAAATGGTGTGTTTCCTATATCCATTCTAGGGGCTGGGGATATGTCATGACTAAAACAGGCGAAAATATTGCCTGCCCTCATGAAACATACAATTTACTGAGGAAGACTACAAATATTTCTCTATTGTCAAAATAAATAAGTAAACTGTGTAATATGTTGCTATATCGTAATAAGGGCTATGGGGGAAAAATGCAAAGGGAGTTATGAAATATTGTGGGTGAGCTGAAATTTTAGGTAGAATGGTTAGGAGAGGTCTCACCTAGTGGACTTTTGAATAAAGACCTGAAGAAAGTGAAGTAGGCCATACAAAAATACAAGACTAAGTGTGGTTCAGTTGGAAGGAAAAGTGCAAAGTTCCTGAGAACAGCAGGAGGCTACTGTGGTTGGAGTGAGTAACAGAAGATTGGGAGAGGTGCAGAACAGGTACATCATTGTATTTAAGTTGTTCTTGACCAGGGGCAATTTTGGAAAAATTCGGTAATGTTTGGGGACATTTGGGTAGTCATAACTTGGGAGGGAGGGAGTGCTGGGGAGGCCAGGGATGGTGCTAAATATCCTGTAATCACTGGACAGCCTACCTGTCCACCCTCCTCCTCCTCCTCCCCTTGCCCCACACCCCCAAAGGAATTATCTGGCCTGAGCCTGAATGTCAATAGAGCAGAGGTTAAGAAATGCTGTTTTAGGTCATAGTAAAGAGGGGAGGGGNGAACCCGTGGCCTTAGTGTTATCAGCACCGCACTCTCCCGAGTGAGCCACAGGCCGGCCCAAAATTGAACATTTCTATCATTACAAAAAGTTCCATTAGTTCCTTTGCGGTCAATCCCATCTCCTCAACACAATCCCTGCCAATTGGAAATAAATGGAATTATACAGTACGTTGTCTTTTTTTCGCATAGCATCATGCTTTTGAGTTTCATCTAGTTTGTTGCTTGTATCAGTAGTGTGCTCTTTTTTATTGCTGAGTGATACTACATTGTATAGGAGATATATTATGTTTATCCATTCATCAGTTGATGGGAATTTGTTTCCAGTTTTTGGCTATTATACATGAAGCTGCTATAAACAATTCACATGTAAGTCTTCGTATAGGTTTACATTTCTTTTGGCTATATACCTGGGAACATGAATGCTAAGTCATATATTAATTATATGTTTAACATTATAAGAAACTGCCAAGCTGCAGCTGTACCATCACCAGGAATGTAAGATAATTCCCCTTGCTCCCCATCCTTGCCAACACTTACTATTTTAACAGTGTTTTTTGAAGAGCAAAAATTTTAAATTTTGTTTTGTTTTGTTTTTT
>NW_007729374.1:39617-40844 GCF_000696425.1 Galeopterus variegatus | reverse complement strand
GGATAGCACTTAGGAGAGCGCAATTTTCCAGACAAGACAATATAGATTATACCAGGATGATGCCAGTAGAGGTGGTAAGTGGTAGATTTTGGATACATTTTGAAGGATGAGCTAACAGGATTTACTCACACACTGAATATGTGGGTATGAAAGAGAGAAGCTAAGAAAGAGCAATCTGTTGTGGCTGGTGCTGGAGCTGCATCTTCCCGAAGAAAGTGACCTGGGAAGTGGTGCAAATCTGAACAAATGTGGAATGGAGGAAAGAGTTCTCCACAGCATCTGTTATATAGGGAGCTTATGGAAATAAGAATGGACATTGTTGGATTAGTGAATGACTACTTTAAAGGGCACAATTATCCTATTTCAAAATTTCTTTGAAAATGCTTTTATATCCACAAAATTGAGTGTTTTTTAAGAAATGTCTTCTCATGACATCTCTCATTTTGCTAACCGTTTGGTAGATGTAGGAAGTCTCAATTCCTTTTTCCATCGAAGTCATTTAAGGGCTCTGATTTCCCTTTCAGTATTTGCATCCCAAGCAATGATCGAGTGTCCCTATGTAGAATAGAATGTTGATGTATTGTTTGGTGATTGTTTTCTGAGCATTTGTTTTATCTACTCTATAATATAGGCCGTGAGACCTATGTGTTAGAAAACTACTTAACATATTTCTCTCACTTAATAGTCACAACTTTATAACTAACAATCTTATAACCTTGTAACTAGGGTCATTTCCATTTCACAGACGAAAAAAATTGAAGTTTAGTAATTCCGTTTAGTGAAGATTATCCCACTAGTAAACGGCAGAAGTAGGTCCTGAGCATTGAATGCTGTGTAGGCCTCCCTCCTCTCACGAGTTTTCGAGTTTCACAGGGTTTGGTTAGTATGACTAGTTGCCTGGTCAGTGCTGGGTGAAGACTTGCCTACTGATTTGGAAGCTTGATACTCAGGTCATGGTACTGGAGACCTAAAATTCCTCCTACACAAATGCACATGGTGGTTGTTTCACCCCAGACTGACAGAATGGCTCATCGTCCAGACCCTGGCGGGGGAGGGTGGATGACAACAACACAGCTCCCATTTCCGATGTAGCCCCGCCACTCCGTCCTCTTCGCCCGGGCATGGCCAAGCCGCTGAAGGAGATCGCTGGCTGCAGCCTGGCCGAGGCTCCGCGGGCCGCGCGGCCTACATCCCCAACGCGAGCCGGGACCCAACGGCGCCGGGCAC
>NW_007729374.1:33910-38497 GCF_000696425.1 Galeopterus variegatus | reverse complement strand
CGGCTTTGCCGAGAGCGGGGTCGGGGGAGTTAGGCGGCGAGAGGGTGGAGCTTCTCTTTTCGCCGGCGCGGAGAGCTGGAGGCGGGAAGTTGGTCTCCACACGCACGCGGGCTGCGCGGTGGTTCGGGCCTGGGAGTCCTGGGGCCGCTGGGGAGGGACGGACCGGGAG
Source organism: Galeopterus variegatus (assembly GCF_000696425.1). Lineage (NCBI taxonomy): Eukaryota > Metazoa > Chordata > Mammalia > Dermoptera > Cynocephalidae > Galeopterus > Galeopterus variegatus. Next base: position 38,328 of record NW_007729374.1, on the reverse strand, counting down.
GGTGGGCTGCGCTGCCCCCGTGCCCGCTCCGTGGCCAGTGGCCTGGCTCGTGTTAGGCCCCTCGGTACCGGTGTGTCGCTGGAAAGTCCTGTTGAGCACTTCATCACAGCCCTAGAACGTTACCCAGAAGCAGAAGGTACACCCGTGGCGGGGACCTGCCCGGAGAGGGGCTGCCGCTCCCCTGTAGGAAGGTGAGCGCGGGATCCGCCGCCAGGACGTGCATGTCCTGGGCTCTCCTTTCAGGTCCCGAGCCCTGATGCCACTGCCTTCCCCTCAAACTGTATTTATCTTTTTCTAATTATTTAGAACTTATGCCCTACTCAGTAGCTGTTCTTCGAAGACTTTAAGTTTTAAATCAGCAAATGCTTAATGGGCACCAGTAAATACAAGTATTATGTACTGAGTTTTGTGGGGGGTCGAGGGGAACCCCCACAAAAACATTTTCTCTTTTATAATACAATGCCCTGGTCATGGTTCACCACCGAAATTGCCAGCCTCCCTTATGTGCCTGTCAGGAGAGGACGGGTGAATATTGTTGAGGATGTATGCAACTACTGTGTCCTTTCATCCTACCTGGGAGGTTGCTGCTGTTAAGTAAAAGATAATAGGGCATCGGATGATGTAAATGAAGGAGAGAAAACTTATTAAAAGGAACAGATAGTTTCTCATATGGAAGATAGGAAGATTATATGAAGAAAACTTAGCCTTTATGTTTTTATACATATATTTATAATTCACTTTCATATAAAAAGCACTCAGTTTTTAAAAGTTCTTTAGAAGTATTTACAGGATCACAGTTACTTTCACATTTAAATTGGTTTCAGGCGTATATGCTAGAATATATATTTTTTCCCCCAAGAAGTTTTCTCTTTCATCTCAAAATCTCCCATTGTGAAATTCACTAACCTGCGTACAATTATAATTAATTGATTAAAGTTGTATAGCTATGCTTTGGGGATTATGTATTTTGTTGTTGACGGTATAGCAGTAATCTTAAAGGCAGGGCTGTCTTCACTATGGTGAGGGTGGGAAGGGAGAGGGTAAGAAGGCAAGAAGCTGAGGGAGTAGGGTGCCAGCCCTGAAGCTACCCACTGGCCTAGTATTCTGCTAAATTGTATATCAATGAAAATCCCTTGCTCATTTAACAAATATTTACCGAGTACCTACTCTGTTACAGACGCTTCGCTTGGTGGTGGTGATGCGTGTTGCCATTGTCTAGGTCTTCCCAGTCTAAAGGTGTACTCTTTCCTAGTGACTGAAGACCTTCCCCATCTTTCCACACATAGCATTCTCAACGGAAGGAGTATTTGTGGGTACATAAAATTAACTCTGTTTCTTAAGGTGTGTATTCTGCACCGTTCATAATGTATTATAGACCCCCTAAATGAATTTTGGAAATGCTGGGTTAGCTGAAATAATTTTTTAAGATAAAAAGTTTAATATGCTTTTATTAAATTAACTTTATTAATTATATTCAAATTCTACATATCCTTTTGGTTTTTTATTAAAAGAATTTAATTTTTTTAATTGAAACATTGATCATACATATTTATGGGGTACAGAGTTATGTTTCAATACATGTATACAATGTGTGATGATCAGAGTAGTTAGCATACTGATCTTCACAAAAATTCAACAGATTGGTTGGTTTGTTTTTGTTTTTTAATATCAGTAACTCTTAGATTTCAATATTGTAATATATGTGAATTTCTGATATGAATATAGTGTGTGGGCTTTCCCAAACTGAATTGACTTCAGAATCCTAATTTCTAGGAATCCGGGAAAGTTCCCCATGGAAGACATTTTGGGAAAATGTGTTTTTACTCTAAAGAGTTTTTTTTTTTTTTTTTTTTTTTATCATTTATATCTCACTTCTGCCAACAGAAGTGATGCCACCAAGAAGAAATGAGAAATACAAACTTCCAGTTCCACTTCCAGAAGGCAAGGTTCTGGATGATACAGAAGGAAAACAATGGGTGCTGGGCAAGATGATTGGCTCTGGAGGATTTGGATTGATATATTTAGGTAAAGTATAACTGTAAATTACCATATATTCTCATATATATGTGACTGTAATTGTAATTATTTAATGTTTTAAAAATTGAAATTCTGAAATAATATAGAATTGATAAATATACTTTATTAAAATTCATAAATATACTTTATTAAGTAATATGAAGATAGTTAATCTTTAGGTTCAAGACATCACTGACTTACTCCTTGTTGTCCATGTTTTTCTGAATGACTCTCAGAAGTCTTTTCAGTGCATCATTACACAGTCTGCCAGACAAAATGCTAATGTTCCCTTTTTGAGAGCTTGTTTTCCTGGAAACATGATTTTTACAGCTCAGAAACCACAACTGTATGAATACAAACACTTTCTGTTTGTGGATCTTAATCATTAATATGTAGGTAATACAAGGGTCTAGTTATTTCTTAACTGGGCTTCTCTGGAGAATTTAAGCCTTAATAACTCAAGTTATCTATTGCATGGAATGAATTAACTTCTCTCTTGTGTATCCAGAGTGGTACTATTTATGTGCCATCCTTTGGGTAATTGAGAAAATAGACACTCAAATTATCATGTGTTCTGTGGTACAGATAAGGAACCCTGGTTGGGTATACTTTTACACTGCATTTAAACATTTAAAAATTACATTGAATTTAAACAGATCATTCAGGGCCTTCTTAAGTCTGTGGTGGAATAAGGAGGGGATATCCATTACAAGACTGGATTTGATGAAAAAAATAAAATCAGTATTAGTGATTTAAAAAAGTATATATTCTCAGTGATAAATTCTTCTGAATGTGTTGAGTCACATTACATCTGTCTCTATAGGACTTTAAGAAGTTGTTAAAAGATCTCCTTTGGGGGAATCTTGGGTTCATCATCAAATACAAGGGTGCTTCAAAAAGTTTATGGAAAGATTCATGTTATCTTTTAATTCTATTTTCATGAACTTTTTGAAGCACCCTCATGTTTTCAAACTAACGTGTTTCATGGATCATGAATGATAAAGATTCTCTTCTGATAAAATTAAGATTCATGTTTATTAATTACCTCGGTGTCTAATCTAGTTGGAAAAGACAAGATTAGCACAAAAAATTGTATAGGCTAAGTAAAGGATAGTTTCTCTATTTAAAGGGTTTGAATTTACTTGAAAAATGCTGTGATTGTACCTGCTGGATTGAATGACATAGCACTGTTCAATGGAAATGTAAGACATGTAATTTAAAATTTTCTAGGTGCCGCATTAAAAAATGTTAAACAGGTAAAATTTATTTTAATATTAAACATTATTTAATCTAGTATGTCCAAAGTAATATCATTTTAACATGTTGTCACTATAAAAGAATTAGATATTTTACTTTTTTAGTAAAAGTCTTTAAGATCCAGGGTGTATCTGGTCTCAAAGGCTCAATAGCCACATGTGGTTAGTGGCTACTGTATGGGATAATGCAGATAGAGACCATACGAGTACTTGGAGTCCACAGAAAGTGGAGTTCTCTGTAGAAGTGTCATTCGAGACAGGAATTAGTGAATTCTCTTTTGTAGCAAAAAGTTAAAATCTCTACTATACTGTTTTGACTCAAGGTCAGAGATAGGGAGTTGAATAAATTATTACTGATGTGGCTGAGTTATAAACTTGTATCCCACAGCTTATTACTTACACTTTTAGTTTTCTAATGTTTGAATTATTTGAGTAATTTCGAAGAACTAGAGAAAATATTGATTTTAATGATCTTATTCTCTTTCTCTTTTAAAAATGTAAATATTTAAGTATGAGGGTACTTTAAAAAGTTCATAGTGGGCTGGCCAGTTGACTCGGTTGGTTAGAGTGTGGTGTTGCAACACCAAAGTCAAGGGTTCAGATCCTCATACCAGCCAGCTGCCAAAAACAAAAACAAAAAAACGTTCACAGAAAAGTAGAATTAAAAGATAATATGAATCTTTCCATGAATCCTTGTATTAATATGTATTTAAATTTAAGTGCATATGAAAGATTAAATATTATGTCTATACCCCATTTATATATATATACATACTCACTACTTGTGTGGTTCCTGTTATGAAAAAGGAATATATTTGCTCAGGCATATGATTTATGTGTCCCTATTCAAACGCAGAAAATCCTTCTTTCAGTCTTAAGTATGTCACATGTTTTTTACTTATTTTCTCTCATTACCAAAATAATATTTTTTTTAACAACGTATTTCAAGATCTAGTATGTTATACAGCCCCCTCCTCCACCATCTGAATTTTAGAACCTGGACACTGGGAAGATCAGCAAGTGCACACCATTGGGGAAAATTTTAAAGATGTGTTTTGCTATTTTGAGGGAAAAAAGCTCCATACTTCAGAACATTTGATAAACCTGTGTGTTACAAATGTTGTCATTGTTCCATCAAAAGTACTA
>NW_007729374.1:20966-33900 GCF_000696425.1 Galeopterus variegatus | reverse complement strand
CCAGAAGAGACCAAAGAAATGAAGAGGACGTATCTCTCCACAAAGCCCATTCCAGAGTGTCAGAAGAAGTATCTGCTCTATGATAATATTGGGGGACCTGACCACACCTTTCAGCATTGGACAGAGCATCTAGGCAACAAATCAACAGAGTAACCATTACTCCTTCAGAAGGAGAGAAGAAATCCAGAGTTATCAGTGGTGGGAGGGGGGAGGGAGAGGGGGATGGGGAGAGATTGGACAAGAGGCAAAAAGAATAAGTACAATTTGTAACAATAAACATACTTGTAATATTGATTTGATCAACATGTCAACATTGAATACCAAAAATATGTATAATCAATTATGATTCAATACAAATAAATAAATTAATTAATTAAATAAAAATAAAAAATAAGAAACAGAAAGGAAAAGAAAAAAAGTGTTTTTAAAACAGTTTTCCTTTAAAAGGGAAGCATTTTGAAATCTTCAAGGGCATACATAGTGAGCAATCCCTGAAGTCAGAATAAAATTCAAATTCCCACAGCATCTAAGATCTTACATGATCTAGCCCCAGTATGACATCCCAAACTTATTATATGCCCTTCTCCTCCTGCTCGAGAATGTCTAGTCCCTCTGGCTTTACAAAATTTCTAGAACACATCAAGCTAGTTCTCACTAAATGACATTTAGTTTTTCTGTCTGTAGTTTTCCTTTTAATTCATTCTTGATACTACTGATTATTCATATATCTCTTCCTTCGTACACAAAATAAATTCATTTTTATAAATATATGATAGGGAAAATATTTTGGTTCAGAGAATTTCATAAAATCGGTATAGTACAGAAATAATTTATAAAATTTTCTTACAAAACATTAGAGGTAACAGAAAGTAAGAATAACATAATACAAGGTAACTAGGCTGAAAAAGTACAGGCAATTTAAAATACAGGAAATCAATCTAAATTAATGAATGCAATTGGATAACAAATTTGACTCTAATAAAAAATAGAAAAATGTTGCAAAGCATTAGAATAATGAACCTTGATAAATAAAATGCAAACTTATAGGAATGCAAAAAGGAGTAATATAATAACACATAGTCAAAATATCAAGTATGATAAAGTTTTTCAGACTGATTTGAATATTCCTGTGGGTCTATGTAATTCCCAGTAATACATCATTTAGCTTCGTTTTACAGATCAAATATAAAGAGAACTGAATTGGAAGAGTCATAACTTTTTTTAACCAATCATAATTTAGTTCATTTGGGAGGCTTCAGAATGGTTTTTGCTGCTAAAGCAGATATTCTCAAATGCTTTTAGAACCTATTTCATCAACATAATATTGCAAAATATGTAATCATCTTTATCAGGACTCTGCAGCAGCTCATATGCTCATGACAACACCCCCAAATCACTGCAGGTTGGCTTTTTCCCAATTGCCAAGGCTTTCAGTAATCACTACTCTGTGCAAAATGCAGCTGGCTTACTTATTCGTTAGCCTAAAGAAAAACAATTCAAGCCTTTGTACAATCATTGGGTTTCCTATTCTATGGCATAGCGATTTCAAAGACCAGATTCTTTCATGACTTGCACCTGCCTCTTTGCTCTTGCAGTTGCACAAAGTTATAATCAATCCAAATGAGTAGATTCTCATCAAACCAGGGGGAAAATTCAGAGAAAGAACTGAAATATCTGACAACACTGTTAATCTGTTGTGCTTTCTTACCTATCCTTCATCTGTCTGCCTATAGCTTTTTGTTTGTTTCTTTGTTTTTGTTTTTTAATTCCATAAACTAATTTTTTACTAACATGGCTGCCATATGCTTTTCATTCTTGGATCCTCTCCTTTCAGTTCCAATAAATTATATTCTTCAGATTTCTTCCCAAAGCATAGGTCATTGTATGGGTCAGGCAAAACACCTCCAAAAGATCTTTCAGTCAATGTCTCTGTTGACTGAGGAGAGGAAGAAACTATTACCGTATTTCAATCTTATATACTTATGTACCTTTGTAAGATTAAATTTACATACAATGTTATTGATGATATTCTTAAAATTTCCCCCACATATATTAAGAGTGTAAAATGTTTTGAATAGGTTCAAAATAAATTTAAAAAATACTGAAACTACTTTTCTTCTCTTAGACTCAGTATCTTCATTTTACAGTAATAAAGAAGAAAATATAATAGCAATCACAGATATTCACATACTATTTCTTTTTTCTGGAACATTTTTGCTTCACTCTTCACTGACTTGTTATCACAAATGTTACACAAATTCAAACATAGCATTCTGATCATAATCTGATATCCTTCCAGGTCACCTATTAAACAAACACACTCGTCTATTTTTAATTATTATTATTTATTTATTTATTGGTGGCTGGCCAGTATGGGGATCTGAACCCTTGACCCTGGTGTTATAACTGATATAACTGAAACTCATACAAGAAGTAATTATTCCTTATATTTATCAACAACAAAAATAATAACATGCAGTAATAATTTATGAATTATTACTTCCAAGTTCAATTATCCTGGTTTCTAAGCCTACAAGCTTTTCATAAATGAGAGACCTAAACGGACTAAATGAAGACTCTGCTAATACATTCATACTAAAATTCCATGCCTATTAGGAGTCAGTAGTAGTTAGTCAACCTAGAAAGAAAATAAAGACAATTCCATGATTAATGGAAAAAGTAGAAATAAAGAAGACTTCATTTTTCAAGGATTGGTCATTTACTTTTACTTGCTTAGGGGTCATTGTCGATTCACAGACTAAAAACTATAGTTTGACTTTTTCCTTTCATGATTGGTATTTTTAGTAAATATTTTGTTGAGTGAAAATGACTAAAACTATTTTAAAAATTATTTTTATCATTCTACAATCATTTATCTTGTACAATCTATATATAAAGAACCATGCATAATTATATTCCATATTATCATAATATGATCCTCCACAACTATAAAATAATTTTATATATAAAAAAAAAAACTAAATTAACACTTTCAATATGTAAGCAGGAGTATATCCACAGAATGAGATGCCATAATGCTGGAACTTTGGAGAACAAGTAACTTTAATCATTTTCTGGTCTTTAGATCTCTCTCAGGGTCATGAAGAAAAATAAATATTAAATTATGAATTTGTGGTGTTTCTGGTCTTTAGATCTCTCTCAGGGTCATGAAGAAAAATAAATATTAAATTATGAATTTGTGGTGTTTCTGGTCTTTAGATCTCTCTCAGGGTCATGAAGAAAAATAAATATTAAATTATGAATTTGTGGTGTTTCTGGTCTTTAGATCTCTCTCAGGGTCATGAAGAAAAATAAACTATTGCCACACAATAAAAGAATTCTCAGCTTTGAGAGCTTCTGGCTTTCTTATGAAATATGGATAGACTTCTGCTTCTGAAGTGTTTTAGGTTTTTTTTTTTTCTTTAGATAAGAAAGAAGAGAATAAATAGTATGAGGTATGTTCCTTCTTTTAGTACACAAGAATATCTATATTTATAAAATAAATGAGAAGAAAATTAAGAAACTTTAAAGCTCTAAATGAGAGAATTTACTAGAAATTAGCTTTTTGGATGACGAAAATTTGTCCATTATCCACACTTAAAGGTTCTTATGGAATTTATACTGCTTAGATACTTGTTTTTGCAATTAGTCCTTCTTCAGAATGTTTGTTCCTTATAGCTTCATTACATGGACTGATTTTTTCCTGAACACTACACGGTATACTATATAAATGAATATTTTAGGAGAAAAGACAGAAAATTCAGAAATTATTTCAAGGCAGTTGTTGAAGACTTTCATTGTTTTTTTTAAAAAAGGTAGCCTTTAGTTAGCCAGGTGGACTTATTTTATCTTTAACTTCTCCAATTAAGTAATCCTTGAGGAAAAAGATTTTGTAGGAAGACATCTATTGAAGGCCAGGAACATCTACAGATGCAGTGTGATCCCAAGCAATGAAGCATGTGGCCCTTCACTGGCATTATATGATAACAGGAGGATCTTCTGGCAGAAGAACTGACTTTTGCTGCGTTCTGCATGCTGCCCCTCCAAACCCATCTTTGATTGGCACCTATGCCCTATTGAAACTGGCATCACACCTTCTGAGTGGGCACAGTGCCAGGCTAGCAGATGGGTATGGGCAAAAGCATGCCAGAAACCCAGTATGTGAATCAAGTTTAAGTATCAGGGGCCCAAACTCCCATCCAGGGATATAAAAACTTCAGTCTGTTGAGAGCTTTTTGTGCTTAAGGTTAAAGGACATGCCATTTCTACTCCAGCTTAGAGGCTGATTAATTTTGAAAGTCAAACAGGAGCTCCTGTGGCTGTGTCAGGCAAAATTCTATCTTTGGTGAATGAGAATTACTACTTCATGTAGGGAAGAGAAAGTATTGTAATGAAGTTTCCAATGAGAGTTACTCTCCTGCAAGTGCCTCCAGCACTTAAGCAGCATGCATTCAGTGGAGATGAATATTTCTATTCTCCAGTAGAGCCAGGTGCAATCAAAGCCAGATCTTCAACCTGCTGCAGTAAAGAACCCTAAATTTAGAAAGGGCAGGCAAAGTTTAGAAGAACTCCTTGGTGGCAGCTCTTCTCACCATGAGCTGATGAGCTTCACAAAAGTGTATAAAAGAGATGAAGGGAAAACTCCAAATAAAAAACCTTTAGAATATTTTATCCTGATACAGAAAGATCTATAACAAACCAAGGGAAAAAGTCTACTCCTTTCTCCTCAATAAAGAAATTCTTCTGAATTTTCTCTTAATAAAAACTTAATTTACCAAAATGTTAGGACCAACTTAATGCATAAGTATCAAAGTTTCCTGTTCTTACATTTATTTCATTGCGTGTCTATCATGCATATAAACTTTGCTTCTTGAATAATGGATTTTGCATAAGATTGAGTTCTAAACGTATTCCTTACGATTGTCTCACACCCACTACAGAATTGTACCCCCGCCCCCCAAAAAAAAGGGTGGCATTTCTTTTGGTGACTTTAATCACATCTCCTAAATACTCTTAAATTTACAGGAATGACTGTAACACCAGCTGTGGCCAAGAAAAGCTTTTCCTAATCGCCTTATAGCCATTGCTTTTGCTTTTCCACTGTGTAAACTTTGTTAGTGAATCTATGGAACAGATTCCATGAGACCATTGTGAATACTTCAACGTATTCAAAACATATAACTGCCACAAATTAAACTACTAAAACTAAAGCTGGCGCATTGTAACTGCCAAGTAAAACTGGCACGTCCCTCTGTCAGACTGCAGGAGAGTGTGCCATACAGTCCTCGGAAAACACAATTCATCCAGAAGCACTCTTGTCACTTGCTCTGATATTAAACCAGGGAAAGTGACATTAATTAAAGAAGTGACATGAGCCAACAAAGGCAATGAAATTCTAAGCTTTGGCTCATGTGCAGACCTCCATCCAACCTGTTCTGCTTAGGTATTGTGGCTATTTCTGAAGAGTAACTAGTGTGGCTACTTTCACCCCTCTACCTCTCATCTTCCTATTCTGAAACATCATTTTTAAGTAACTGACATTTCATATCCAGGGTTGGCCTAGTTAATTGGTACATTGGTAGTCATTTCAGGGCTTCCCAAAATAGTGGTGTGGTGGCATGTAATGCACTTACTGCACTTGGTAACTGCATGAGGTATAAAACAACTAGAGGTAGAGGAGAATTGGTCTAACATAATGGCAACCAGCAGGCCAAACAGCAGAGTACCTAGACTTGGTAGACTGGAAGCTAGGAGGGTCTGTTGCAAGGACTGGTTGTGGAAACAAATGGTGGCTGGTAGGCTTTATGAAAATTCTGACATGTTAAAGAGACAAGCATGGGAGTATCCATATCCTTTCTCTCCCTTTCTTTGTTCCCGTAGCATGCTTTCTCCACAATGCTCATCTCACTATTTCACATGATTACTATTTGTATACTTTTTAACCCCTCCTCCCCTCTTAGCATACATATACTACATTATAAACTCCTTACAGACAGTCTCTCAGAGTGCTTAAATATAGCCTTCCATATTATAGTTTTTCAAAAATGATTTGTTAAATTAACTCTAGAATTAGTCTGTTATGGAAAAATCATTTTACGGTAAATAGGTTGAGACTAAATTTTGGACTCTCTATGCTATATGTGGTTTGTGTGTAAGGCTCTGTACTTTCAGATTTAGAGACATTATTTTGTATATTTTGGAGAGTTTGGGGAAGAGAAATATCAGTCCATTCTCTTTTCAAGTATATTTTTAAAATACAAGAAACCGTGTACTTAATCCATAGATTGTAGGATTTATTAGTAAAAGTCTACTCTGTTTAATGCCTAGTTTGTTTGGGTTAAAAAATTAACATTGTGTTAAGACTAACCAGTTTTGTGTTTAGAATAAAGTAAAGTTGCATTTTCGAGTTGCATTTAATTAAAGTAGACCTAATAGCAAGTATAAACTTTTGTGGAAAAAAGGATGGTGTTTACTGTTAAATGGATTGACTTGGAGGCATATAACATGCATAAGAAATCAAGTTTTCAAAGAATGTAAACACAGCTTTAACAGAAAATAAATTATTGGAATTTATTTTAATCCAAGTTTATGAAAGGGTTTTTTAAGTTTTTGTTATGGTTTCTGAGCATAGGTATTTTATGTTTGAGACTGGGAATTTTCTATCTATGTAATTAGTCATGAAGTTTAATGTACATTTTTCATATCAGGCAGACAATGCCTTCAGAGAGGCAGCAGTGCTGCAAAGGAGCAAGAAAAGAAGGCCAAAGTTGACACACACAGAGGCAAAACAGTGTAGGAAAAAATCAACACGTTTTGTAAAATCAATCATTGAAAATGTGTCAGTGTTCGGGAGACTGGCTTTAATTTGCAATCCAAGTGAAATAGAGAATTTAAATATGAGAGGCAGTATTATTGAGCCCAGCATGCCTGCTACCACTTGTTTGACTAGCTGAGAATAGAACACTGAGAGGCAAGGGCTCAAAGTTAAATGAACATTTATACATTTTAAAATCAAATGAAGGATTCAGAGTATATTCATGAATTAAAATTTTTTTCAGAACCCTAAATTTAATCAGCTGGAATTACTTTTAAAGTGTCATTCTGTTTAACTTTTGGGAATGATGAATTTGCCTTTTAATAGAGATGCTGTATTTCATCATGAAGATGAAACAAACTGTCTTTTGTTAATTATTCCCTGGAGACACTGGCCATTTTTCTCTCCTATGCTTAGTGTGGAGTAAAGGCAGCTTCCTGCAAATTTATTTCAAGCAAGAGCAATTGGAAGCTTCAACATGTGTGAAAAAGGTGCATGGAGAACATTGATTCTATTTCAGGTATTCTGAGTGCCACCTAATGAACCTCATAGAGGAAATGTTACCAAACATTTACCTCACTGAGGAGGCCATGAGCATAGAATATAGAAAAGTAAAAAAAGAATGGAAGAGAAAGTATCAAATGTGTCTATGGCATCTGATAACTGCTGTGACTGGTTTTTGAAATCTTTTTTAGGAAATCATCATCTTCATTAACTGCTAAAATCTTTCACTTAGTGTATACCAAACTCTGTGTTAAGTGCTTTACATGCATTATATATTTTACTCCTCCCAACAACTTGGTAAGGAAGATACTGAGGTCTAAGAGAATTAAGTAATTTGGCTCCAGGCCACAGTTTTAATAATTATCTTCATCTACATTTGAACTCAGGTCTCTGCTCTACTAACTGATGTCCCTTGTCAAAGAGCACTTTGAATTTAGCCAGAGACAATAGTGGCAAATGGCGTGCTTATGACAAGCTCATTTCCAAAATTACAGCAATATGTAATTGATAGTATTGGCAGCTAATTTAGGAAATCTGTTAGTGATGGTGCTAATAATGGTGTCATTTTCATTTAGATTGACAACTCAAGGCGTGGAGCATCAGTGATATGTTTTTAATATTATTAAGATCACAAAATCTGTGAAAGAACATCTGGTATTTATAGTAAACCTAATGTTAAGCACTGGAAAAAATACATTAAAAATGTACTATACCTTAGATCAAATCATATTTTTTTGAAAAAGAAGTTAGAATAGTCAACCAATAGTGCATACAATCCAATGGGAAAGATTTGATGGATTTTCATGCTTTTTCAAAAATAAATTGTTTCATTTTTAGGGATTTTGTACATTTGTTTTGAGTCAAATAAGCAACAGGAAGCTCTGAAGAAGCCTCTTTAAATCCCAATGGTATGATTTTTAATAAGCATCATGTAAAAATAGGTATTTTTACAAATATCGAATTATTTTTGACGATGTCTTTTCATTGGATAATAATTTAAAGATACTCTGCTTAGAAAACTAGGTCTTTTAAAGAGTAAAAGAACAAAAAAAATATGTGGGTAAGTGGAATCTTAAAGAAAGTGTCCCCTTAGGAAATTTTTTCAGATAGAAAACTAGGTCTTTTAAAGAGTAAAAGAACAAAAAAAAAATATGTGGGTAAGTGGAATCTTAAAGAAAGTGTCCCCTTAGGAAATTTTTTCAGATGCCTAGATATTTTATTTATAATAGAAGTCTAGGTTTTGGAAAATTATTTAGTTTTTTCAAGATATTACACATTAGTAATGATTTATTACCTACCTATAGGTGATTTTATGAAAAAGAACATTTCATGTAGAGATATAAACCCTTAGATCTTTCTAATAGAGAAGAGATACTGCAATGCTAGTTTTTATGCTAGAATACTTTTTTCTTTGGAGTATTAACACAGCAAGAAAAATAATGAACAAAATACATGCTGTTTCATTAAAATGTTTTTGAACACTCACAGTGATGTGGTATTGTTAATTTCAATTTCTGGAGAACGTGAAGAAAAGCTGTTTATTATACTTGGGCTTGTTTCTTTCAAAAGATTTTGTGTTTTAATTTAGATCTCCAGTGTCAAATGTGAGCATTATAATTGAGATTGGAATATCAGTTATGTAAACCTTCTGTCTTACAAAGTATTAGGAGAATGGTAGAAGAAAAAGTAGTAAAACTGACTTAAAAACCCCACATAATGTACTACAAGAGAAGTGAGAAGAAAACAAAATGAAGCTGTATATCGAATGGGCAAATGTTGCTGTATGATGAAAAGGGGAAGAAAAAATTGCATAGACTTCCATAATCACCACAATTTCTACCCCAGCAGAAAGCTTTTGAGCAGTTATAAACATTCTGAAATTAACTACTTTAATGTAAATTGAATACAATATGGAATCTGTAAAAATAAGAGGTTTTTATTGGGGAGAAGGACTTTTAAGTTCCTTCTGACTCTGAAAACCTTTGAGATCCTGGAAGATGGTGTTAAATATATTTGTATATGCTTTATTGATATTGAAAGTTGTTTTTGCTTTAAAGTTATTGCTAGATAGTTTCAACATTTCTGTCATTTTGTCATTGGTGTCTGTCGATTGTCTTTTTCTCATGTCAGTTTTTTCTGGTCTTTTGTCTGCCTGTAATTTTGGACTATCTCATGGATATATTGAATATTATGAGCATTTGGGTCTTGTTTATTTCTAACAGAGAATACCAGTATTTTGTTTCAGCAGGAAGTCTTTCTGGTTGCATTCAGGCCTCAAGTTTTAGGCAGTCTTCTATGATTTGGGGACTAATGTCAGTTGAGTTTTCAATAGCAAAAGTGTTATTATGAGGTGTGTCCCATGTGTTTTCTACTCAGTGACCAGTCTGGGACTTGGGAAGTGATTTATCCCGTAATTTTCAAAGTCTGTGTATGCTGGGGTTTTTTTTTTGTTGTTGTTGTTTTTAAGTTAAGGATCTTTTTTTCATTATTATTATTCAAAGTATTTTAACATTTACTTGTACATATTTGTGGGGTGCAGTGCATTGTTTCAGTACATGCACATACTGCACAGTGATTCACTTAGAGTAGACAGCATAGTTTTGTACGGGTTAGTCCACCACTTATTGGCTCCACATATACACAGCTTGCCCTCAGTGAGCCCAAGAGTTCATAAACAACTTTTTTTATGGTCACTTTCCCAAGCTCTTTTCATTCCATGATTGCCTTTGTACTTTCTGGTTCTCTGGGCTCATTTTTCAGGTTCTCTGACAAGTAAGCTGGGCCTTTATTTTTCTGCCTTGCTGTGCGCTTGTTGTGTCTAGGGCAAATGGCAAGAGAGTAGAGAGAAAAAAATAACTGGATCACCCTAGTCTTTTGGGACCACAGCTTATCCGATTAGAGGTTCCCCACCTTCAGAGCTGCTGCTGCTGCTGCTGTCATCATCGCAGAATTTCTTGGGTCCTGGGATGGGAGAAAACCGAGGGAAAAATAAAAGGAAAAAAGAAAAACAGTATTTTCCACACTCTGTCTGACTATTAGGAAATTCATTTCCCCTGCTTCTCCATTCTTCTAGCCTCAGCTAGAGGGCTTTTCCTAAAGCTCTGTCTACACTGATGCAATTTTCCAAGTTTTGGGCTTCTTTGAGTTCAGACTGAGGGATACAGTAGAAAAAAAATGAAGGTTTGGTGCTACTGTGAATTTTGACTTCTTTTACAGCCCAGCTGCTCTCGTATATTATTATTTTTAATCAGCATAATTTATTATTTAGAGCAGTTTTAAGTTTACTGAAAGGTGAGCAGATAGTATAGTTTCCATATACCACCTCTCTCCCTCACTGTTGTCAATAGTTTCCCTTATTATTAACATCTTGAATTCATGTGGTATACTTGTTACAATTTATTAACCCACATTATTATCCAGTAAAATTCATAATTTAAATTAGAGTTCAGTCATTGTGTTGTATAATTTTCTGGGTTCTGACAAATGCAAAATGTCAAATATCTACCCTTACAGTATCATAGAGACTAGTTTCACTGCCCTGAAATTGCCTGTGCTCCACCTATTTATCCTTCTCCCCACTGCCCCTAAACTCTTCACAACCACTGATCTTTGTACTGTTTCTGTAGTTTTGCCTTTTCCAGAATGGCATATAGTTGGAATCATACAGTATGCAGCCTTTTCAGACTTGCTTCTTTTATTAAGCAATACGCATTTAAGGTTCTCTGTGTCTTTTTGTGGCTTGGTAGCACATTTCTTTTCAGTGCTAAATAATATTTTATTATATAGATATACTTAGAGTTTTTAATCATGAATTGGATTTTGCCAAATGTTTTTTTTTTTGTATGTATTGGTATAATCCTGTGATTTTTCTTTTATAACTTATTGATGTGCTGGATTACATTAATTGACTTTTGAATGTTGAACTAGCCTTGTATTCCCGGAATAAATCTCACTGGGTTGTGGTATATAATTCTTTTTATACATCGTTGGATTTTATTTGTTAATATTTTGTTTAGGGTTTTTGCATATATCTTTATGATAAGAGAGATATTGATTTGTAATTTTTCTTTCTTTTCATGTCTTAGGGTGATCCTGGTTTCATAGAATGAATTAGAAAGTAGAATGAACATAGAATGAATTAGAAAGTGTTCACTTTGCTTTTCTTTTCTAGAAGAAAGTATAAAGAATTTTATCATTTCTTTAAATGTTTGTAGAATTCATCAATTAGCCCATCTGGGCCCAGTGCTTTCTGTTTTGGAAGGTCATTAATTATTGATTTAATTTTTTTAATAGATATGTGGCTATTCAAATTATTCACTTCTTGTGTGGATTTTGGTAGATTTTGTCATTCAAGGAATTTGTCCATTTCATCTAAGTTATCAAATCTGTGGGCATCAAGTTACCTTCTCCATTTTGTCTTGCTTGGCCTGGCTTAGAGTTTTATTAAAATTATCAGTCTTTTCAAAGAACAAGCTTTTGGTTTTGTTGATTTTCTCTATTGCTTTTCTGTTTTCAGTGTCATTGATTTATGCCCTAATTTTTATTATTTTTCTTCTTTTTGCTTTAGGATTATATTGTTATTTTTCTTTAGTTTCCTAAGGTAGAAGCTTAAATTATTGATTTTTAGATCTTTCCTTTATTTTAGTATATGTGTTCAATACTATAAATTTCCCTGTAAGCACTACTTTTGCTGCATCCCACAACTTTTGAGAAATTGTTATTTTCATTTTCAGTTTGCTTAAACTATTTCTTAATTTCCCTTGAGTTGTTTTTGATCCATGTGCTCTTTAGCAATTTATTGGTGAATAGTCAAATATTTTGGGATTTTCCATCTGACTTTCCGTTATTGATTTCTAGTTCAATTACATTGTGATCTAAGAACATGCATTGTGTGATGTGTATTCTTATAAATTTGTTAAAGTGTATGTGTAAGCCCAGAATATTGTCTGTGTTGGTGAATATACCATGTGAGTTTGTAATGAATGTGTACTCTTCTGTTGTTGAAGTAGTCTGTAAATGTCAGTTAAATTCATTGATGTGATGGTACTGTCGATTCAACTGTATCCTTACTGATTTTTTGTCTGCTGGATCTGTCAATCATTGATAGAGGTATGTTTAAGTCTCCAGATATAATAGTGGATTTGTCTATTTTTCCTTGCAGTTCTCTTAGTTTTTGCTTCATGTATTTTAATGTTCTGTTGATAGTGCATACACATTAAGGATTGTTATGTCTTCTTGGAGAATTGACCCCTTTATCATTATTTAATTCCTCTCTTTATCCCTGATAATTTTCCTGATTCTAAAGTCTGCCTGTTTGAAATTAATCTAGCTATTCCAGCTTCCTTTTATTTGCGTTAGCATGGTATATCTTTATTCTTTTACTTTTAATCTGTGTCTTTATACTTAAAGTGGGTTTCTTGTAGACAATATATAGTTGGGTTTTGTTTTTTTATCTACTTTGTCAGTCTCCGTCTTTTAATTGGCATTATGTAGGCCATTCATATATAACATAGTTGTTGTATATTTGGATTTATATTTATCATGTTAGTAACTTTTCTATTTGTTACATTTGTTCTTTTTTTTTTTTTTTTTTTTTTTTTTTTTTTTTTTTCCTGT
>NW_007729374.1:14026-19966 GCF_000696425.1 Galeopterus variegatus | reverse complement strand
TAGGCCTCTCCTGGTGAGAGGCACAAGGGGGTGGGGTTCCCAAGGCTGGTGTAGAGGTGCTCAACTCACTCCCAGTGGGAGCCACAAGGGGTTGGGCTTCCAGGGCTGGTGCTGGGCCTCTGAGGCCTCTCCTGGTGACAGCTGTGAGAGGCAGGGTTCCTGAGTCCAGCATGGAGGAGCTCAAGATAGTTTTTGTTTATCTGGGAAATAAAGTATATCTTTTTCATATCTGAAGGCTAGCCTTGCTGGGTATAGTATTCTCAGATGGCAGTTATCTTCCTTTAGTATTTTGAATATATCAGCCCATATTCTTCTGGTCTGTAGAGTTTCTGTTGAGAAGTCTGCTGTTAGTCTGATAGGGGCTCTCTTATAGGTGACTTGACACTTTTTTCTTGCTTCTTTTATGATTCTCTCTTTGTATTTGAGCTTTGCCAGTTTGACTATAATGTGTCTTGGAGAGGATCTTTTTGAGTTGAATCTGTTTGAGGATCTTTGAGCCTCCTGGATGTGAAGGCTATGTCTCTCCCTATACCTGGGAAGTTTTCCATTATTATTTCATTGAATAGGTTTTCCATGATTTTTCTTTTGTCCTCCCCTTCTGGAACACTCATGATTCAAATGTTCATGCACTTACGGTTGTCTGTTATCTCTCTTAGATTTTCTTCATTTTTAAAAATTCTTTTTTCCTTTTTATCCACCTGGGTTATTTTGAAAAGACTATCTTCAAGATCAGAAATTCTTTCTTTTGATTGTTTTAGCCTGCTGCTTAAGCTCTGGTTGTGTTTTTTATTTTGTTGAGTGAATCTTTCAGTCCCATGAGTTCTGCTACATTCTTTTTTTAAGGTATTAATCTCTTTGTGAATTTCCTCCTTCATATCCTGGATTTTTTTTTCTCATTTCATTATGTTGTCTAACAGAGTCTTCTCATATCTCAGTGAATTTCCTTAAGATTGTTGCTTGGAATTCCTTTTTAGTCATTTCAGGGGTTTCCTGCTCAATAGGATCTGGTATTTGAGAATTTCTGTATTCTTTTGGTGATGTCATATTTTCTTGTATTTTCACATTTCTAATATATCTACATTGATTTTGGGTCATCTGGTAGAGCAGTTGCTTATTCTACCACTCTGGAGTGGGTTTTGAGGAGAGAAATGTCCTCTTTTTTTCCAGTCTCCACTGATGACTCTCTGTGTCAGTGCAGTCAAGTGTCTGGTGGGCTGCCTGCATGGTAGCTGTGGCTACTGCTGTGGCATCAAGCCCTTTTGTGGCAGCTGTGGCAGTGGCAGTGGCTGTAGTGGGCCACCTGTGCAGAAGTGGTGTTTTCAGCATGCTCTCTTGCCTGCTCCCAGGCAGAGGGCTGCACTCAGCTCCTGCCTAGTATCCTGGGAGTTGCTGTCTTCTAGGAAATTGCCATTTCTCCTAAGTCATTAAATTTATTGGTGATAATGTTTATGGTATTAGCTTATCTTTTTCAAAATCTCTCCTGGATCTATGGTTTTACTCTCTTTTCTATTCTTGAACAATTTGTCAGAGAATTGTTTATCACTTTTTCTAAAGAACAGTCTCGATCTCACTTATTTTTAGTTATTTTGCTTTTTAAATTTATTTTGTAACTTCTATATTTCAGTCTTATAACAAGCTTGAAGAAAAAGAGTTTCTGCATACTGTTCACTCAGCTTCCCCAAATGGTGATATCTTACAAAACCATAGTACGTTACATAATTATCAACATTAGGAAATTAACATTGATACTATAATAATATAATAATACTATTAGCTCATTTGTAGACCCTATTAAACTTTTGCCATTTGTCCTACTAATGTCCCTTTTTTGTTCCAAAATCCAGGATGACACAATATGTACAATTATGTCTCTTTACCTCTCAGAGTCTGGGAAAATTCTTGAGTGTTTCTCTTTTTTTCTGCTCTATTATTTATTGAAAGATTTTCTTTATAGATGTCAAATATCTTAGTGTAAGCCAAGCTTGGAATATGTAGGCCAAATATTGGAAGGGCCCAGAACACCCTATCAGTTCCTTGAATCATGATTTCCTCATACAAGTCCTTGGGTTCTTAATTTATTGAATTGATCCAAGTCCTTTCTTGTCTCAAGACTTTTTTGCCTGAATCCAAAGTAAGTGAAAAGTCCTATCTGAAGAATTCCTGCCCCTACCCACAGTTTGTGTAGGTGAGTTATTCTTCTGTCTTTTAGATAAGGTGAGAACCCATGGTTCTCCCCTATTTCCTCACCCTCTTTAAGCCTGTTTTGGGGGATGTAGAAGGAATTAGAAGTGTCATAATTTGAGCCAAAGATGAAACTATCCTTAAACTGTAAGGTCCTTCCAAAATAATCAGAGCAGAGGAAACCCAGGAAACCCCTCTACCTATCCTTCTATACCTATCCTTCTTTTTTTTTGAGACCGGCCGTACCGTGCTCAGCCAGTGAGTGCCGGCCATCCCTATATAGGATCCGATCCCACGGCGGGAGCGCTGCTGCGCTCCCAGCGCCGCACTCTCCCAAGGTGCGCCACGGGCTCGGCCCTATACCTATCTTTCTGTACCTCTTACAGCAGTTCTCCAGAACTTCTTATCCCTGAGGTTCTTCTCCCTGTTGAAAAAATATGTATTTGAAGATTAATGTATTCGAGTCTTATGCACTGCCACAACTTACTGTAGAGACATTTATTCTGTTGTTACTGGAATAAAGTCAGTGTCACCACATAGAACTTTGTTGTCTCATAATGTAAGTCTGAGTTCTGTTAATTCCCTAGTTGTTTTTACACTTTGAGCAGAAAGGACAGCTGGCCATATAGTTTTGTCCTTTCTGGGACCAGCTGTTCTCAGGTCAATAAAATAGCCTCCTAGTTTGTCCTCTCCCTGGTCCCTCGTCTTTGATAGCCCATAGGGCTGCAGACTTTAAGAAACTATCCTAACCATTTTTAAGGATAAGATCAGTAGTGTCAAGCATATTTACATTGTTGTGCAACAGATTTCCATAACTTTTCCATCTTGCAAAACTGAAAATCTATGCTCATTAAACAATAACTCCCCATTTCACCCTCCCCCCAGCACTTGGTAACTACCATTTTATGTTTTGTTTCTATGAATTTAATTACTTTAGATACTTCATAAAAGTGGAATTATACAATGTTGTCTTTTTGTGACTGGCTAGTTTCACTTAGCATAATATCTTCAAGGTTCATCCATGTTGTAGCATGTGTAAGCAAATAATCTAAGTGATTCATTTTCAGAAATAACTTATCTGAGGGTGCTTTAACTGATTCAGGCCTAGAACAAAAGTTGTTTGACTAGTCCAGCCCATTCCTGGAGGGTCTCTGAACAGATAGAGCTCTCCTTGAGATGGTAATTAGTTACTAGCCCCTATTTTCTTCATTCCCTGGAGTTTCTCCTTTCATAGGACTTAACCAGGCTTTTTTCATTGGCTTGTTCTGAGCTCCCAAACGAAGGAATTCCTTGCAAGGGGGTAATAAATTTTAGCCATCGTTTGGGAAGATTGTGCACCCTGTAGTACTCAGCCAATGAGGAAGTGGGTAGAGGGACTTACGTACTAGGGAATAAGTTGCTTGCTACAGTCCTTTTCCATGTGCCTGCCCTTCAGACACCGGAACCTTATAAGGCTGTAACTAATGTCTCACTTTGCTGTACCTTGTGTCTCAGTGTCCATCCTTTGGCATTGGATGGGTGAGGGCATTTCTCACTGCATGTGACAGGATTTTCTTCCTTTACACGTCTGAATAATGTTTCATTCTATGTATATTCCACCCTTTATTTATCTGATCATTTGTCTATGGACATTTGGATTGACTCCACCTCTTGACTAATTGTCAGTAATGCTGCTATGAACATGGGTATGTACATCTCTTCAAGACCTTGCTTTCAGTTCATTTGGATACATACCCAGAAGAAGGATTGCTGGATTATGTAGTAGTACTATTTTTGATGTTTTGAGGAACTGCCATACTGTTTCCATAGTGACTGCACAATTTTATAATCCCATCAACAGTACACAAGGGTTTCAGTTTCTCCACATCCTTGCCA
Organism: Galeopterus variegatus; assembly: GCF_000696425.1. Taxonomy (NCBI): domain Eukaryota; kingdom Metazoa; phylum Chordata; class Mammalia; order Dermoptera; family Cynocephalidae; genus Galeopterus; species Galeopterus variegatus. The sequence goes on along the minus strand of NW_007729374.1, from coordinate 15,910 downwards.
ATACTTGTTATCTTGTTTGTTTGTTTTGATAGTAGCCATCCTAATGGGTATGGGGTGATATCTCATTGTGGTTTTGATTTGCATTTCTGTAATGATTAGTGTTTAAGCATTTTTTCTTGTACACTTGTTGACCACTTGTGTATCATCTTTGGAGAAATGTCTATCAAGTACTTTGCCCACTTTTAAATGGGGTAGTTTCTTTTATTGTTGAGTTGTAGGAGTGTTTACACACACACACACACACACACATATTCTTTATATTAACCCCTTAGGTGATTTGTTTTGCAAAGAACTTGGCAGTTTTGAAGAGTACTAACTAGTTATTTTGTAGAATATTCCTCAATTTAGTTTTATTTTAAATTCATATTGCATATTATTTAGGAAGAATATCATGGAAGTGGTATTATGCTCTTCTTGGTACTTTGTCAATAGGTGCATGATTTACTATGCCTCACTACTGGTGATTTGAATAATAAAGTAGTATCTGACAGATAATCCCACATAGTTATTATTTTCCCACATAGTTATTATTTTCCACTTACAATTATTAAGTGTCTTGTGGGGAGACATGTAAATATCTTGTGTCTCATCATACATTTGCCTATTTATTTTAGCATCTGTTAATAACTTTTGTTTGTCACAGTTATTACTATGGTGTTAGCCAAATGGTGATTTTTTATTTTTATCATTTGTTTTTCATTTATTAATTAAATTTTAACTATTAAGAAGAGCTGCTTCATCTCTCCCAATTATTTATTTATTAAATTGTTCACATCGGTATGGACAGTGGATATTTACTTTTCGGTGGGTTGTAAGTCTTTACTATCATTATGTATTTTATTGCTTAAGTTGCTCATCTTACATTTTCCCTGTCCCTGCCCTAAAATCAGCCATATTACCAAAGAGCCCTAGTTCATTTTATTGGAAATGGTATATAGAAATCATAATATGGATGGTGGGGGGGTTCATTTCTACTAGTAAATTATTCACTTAGGCTATTTCAGCTTTTTGTTTTTTATGTCATTAATTTTTGTTGATATCTTTAGTTTTCTTAGTTATAAAGTTGAGCACTTAGTTCACTCATTTATTTAGTTTTTTAAAAATAAAAACATTTAATGCTAAAAATTTCTAGGTACCACTTTCATTCATTAATTTATTCACCAAATGTTTAATGAATGCCCACTAACTTGTCCCTATTCTAGGTGCTTGGCACACATCTTAATAAAGCAAAATATTTTTGTTTTGTTGAGTTTACATTCCAGCTGAGGAAGACAAGTAATAAATATGCATTTTAACTACATCCTAATTAGGTTTGGTGTGATATTTTCACTATTACTCAGTCCCCTATGTATTTTCTAATTTCTATTGTGATTTCATTTTTTGTGTGGGTTTGAAAAGAATGTTCAAAAGAATGCTCCTTTAATTATTAGTGTTTTTTAATCTGGCCTTTAGAGAAAAATTGTTAATAGCATTGTCAGTCTATCTTTTTGTCTGCTTGTCTGTGCAATAAAAAATTGTATCAAAATCTTCAACTACTTTTGTCACTACATCATCAGTTTTTTCCCTGTAATTCTACTAGTTTTTGACTTATGTATTTTCTTTTCTTATTATTAATTTTTTTATTATGAATATTCGTGAGATACAAAGCTGATTGTCCCCCCACCTGTCCATGATGTGGGGACCATATTCATACTGGGGGCATATCCATTACCAGAAATTACTCTTGTACCTTTTGTCCCCTCCCAATTATCCCCCAGCCTCCCTCCCCTTCCCCCTCTCCCCTCAACTCCAATTTGTAGCCCTAGGAATGTTCTCTCCCTCTCTAAGACCACCACACTACTGTGGTCTTTCTTTCCTGCCTTCCTTTCTCTCTTAGCTCCCACA
>NW_007729374.1:12556-13103 GCF_000696425.1 Galeopterus variegatus | reverse complement strand
TAGGTTGGTTCCATATCCTGGCTATTGTAAACAGAGCTGCAATGAACATGGGAGTGCAGGTATCTCTTGTACATGATGATTTGCATTCCTCTGAATATATACCCAGAAGAGGGATTGCTGGATCATATGGAAGATCGATGTGTAGTTGTTTGAGAAACCTCCAAATTGTTTTCCAAAGTGGTGGTACTAATTTACAGTCCCACCAACAATGCAGTAGTGTTGCCTTCTCTCCCCACCCACGCCAGCATTTGTTATTCACCATCTTTTTGATTATAGCCAGTCTAACTGGAGTGAGGTGGTATCTCAGTGTGGTTTTAATTTGCATTTCCCTGATGACTAGTGATGTTGAGCATTTTTTCATATATTTGTTGGCCATTTGTATGTCTTCCTTTGAAAAATGTCTATTCAGCTCCTTTGCCCATGTTTTAATTGGGTCATTTAATTTTTTACTGTATAGTTGTTTGAGTTCTATATATATTCTGGATATTAGTCCCTTGTTGGATGCATACTTGGCAAAAATTTTCTCCCACTCTGTAGGTTGTCTTTT
>NW_007729374.1:5755-8305 GCF_000696425.1 Galeopterus variegatus | reverse complement strand
ACTCTTAAGTTTCCAATGATCCAATCTTTCACGGTATTCTTTAATAACACCAGAAAGTTCCAATAAATAACCAAACTACTTTATGTTAAACCAGTTCTGTGAAAAGGATCTCACGTTCTGTGTGGTGCTTGAGGAGACTCACCCTCATACCTCATGCTCATGAACATTTCTCTTCCACCACGTTGAAAAAAGGAACTTGGAGATATCACCCTAAACACACATTGGTTTTCTAACTTTAGAAAGACAGCTGACCATCCAAATCTTCTTGCCCTTACTTTCTTTCTTACCTCACCTAGATCTCACTGGCCACTCTTTCATGTCTTTCTGCTGGATCTGTCTAACAAAGGCTGCAGCTGGACCACGCCTGCAGTCCTCCTCTGCTCCTGCTGCAAAGATGGCAGAGCCCTGTGTGCTGGTGCCAGTGTAAATTCACTCCACCTCCAGTGCTCCATGTCAGATCAGTCCTTCTACTTCCTGGGGACAACTCCCTCCACCACTTCCTTTGCCTAATCTTGAATTTTCACCAAATTAATCAATTCATAAATCTATTCACTCATCTAATAGTCTGTTTTCCCATCTATTCTTTCATCTTTTCTCCCATTTGTTCAGCCATTTATTCAGGAGGGTTTATTAAGTATTTACAATGTGCTAGATAGTATATTAGGTAATGACATTAAAAAATGTATAACAGGGAATGCTTACTTTCAGGAAGCTCGTGGTATAGCAAAAGAGACAAACAGATAAATAATTGCAACCCCATGCTTCATGGGCTTTTATTATGTTAATGATATCTCTGCACATTAATATTATAGTTGATTTTTAGATCATAAGTTCATTAATTAAATATGTATATTTGTATAAATGTAAATTACATTTATAAATATGAATATGTAAATACTTTTTTTTAAAAGACAGTGACTCTTGCAATTATGCGATTGTGGAGGCTAGCAAGTCCAAAACCTGCAGGGCAGGCAGGCAGGCTGGGAGCTCAGGCAGGATTTCTGTTACAGTCTTGAGGCAGAATTCCTTCTTCTACTGGAAACCTCATTTTTTGTTGTTAAGGCCTTGAACTGATTGGATGAGGCCTACTCACATTATTGAAGGTAATCTCTTTTATTTAAAGTCAACTGATTGTAAATGTTGATCACATCTAGAAATAACTTCACAGCAACATCTATACTCGCCTTTGACCAAACATGCCATAGCCTAAGCAAGTTTGACCATCACACCCTAGCTTAGACTGGCTATAATAAAAAAGATTGAGAATAACAAATGCTGGTGAGGATGCAGAGAGAGGGAGCTCTTCTACACTGTTGGTGGGGCTGTAAGTTAGTGCAGCCACTGCGGAAAACAGTACGGAGGTTTCTCAAACAACTACAGATAGATCTTCCATACGATCCAACAATCCCACTTCTGGGAATATACCCTAAGGAATGGAAATCATCATGTCGAAGGAATACCTGTACCCCCATGTTCATCACAGCTCTATTTATGATAGCCAAGACATAGAACCAACATAAATGTCCATTGATGGATTACTGGGTATGGAAAATGTGCTATATATGCCCCGTGGAATACTACTTAACCATAAAAAGAGTGAAATTCTGCCATTCACAGTAATAGGGATGAGCTTGGGGAAAATTATACTAAGTGAAATAAGCCAGGCACAGAGGGAAAAATACCACGTCTTCATTCATAAGAGGGAGCTCAGAAAGAAAGAAGGAAGGAAAGAAAGACCACAGTGGCTCATTGGACTTGCAGAGGGAGAGAACAGACCTATGGTTGCTGAGGGGGGTGGGTAGGGGGGTCGGGGAGAAGTTGGGTGGGAGCACGCTGATAGTATTGATCTGATCATCACATCCTGGGCACAGGTGCTGACGGTCAGCTCTGTGCCCATGAATATGTGTAATCAATAATAAAAAAAGAAATATTACTTTGTACCCCATAAATATGTATAATCAATAAGTTCCAATAAAAAATTAATTTAAAAAATAAAAATAAAAATAAAAGTATAGTTCCCAAGCCCTACCCAGGGGATTCTCTTTCTGTATTTGGAGTGAGGAAGAGCTGTGGTTTCCAGGGAATTGTCCACCCACATACCCTTCTGTGCAGAAGTGATGTACAAAGTAGATTCATAGCCCAAGGGGTCTGTGAGATGAGACAGTGGAATAAAGAAGAAACCTTAGACTTTCTATTTATATATTATACATTTTACATCTAAAAAAGAGAGAATTTTGGCCTGAATGATACTTAATATGTGACTGGCACTTGTGTCCCTTTTCATATCAATATCAATTTGTCACATATCACATGTATATAGACATGGGACATTGTGCAGAGTGAGGGCCACACCAGGACAGGGTAATAAGTTATCTTTGCTCCTTTGCTCACTAGCAACAAATGCTGTCATTGATGTCATATATATGGCCAGCTTACATACACAGATGCTCCCCAACTTACGAAGGGGGTCACATCCTGATAAACCCACCATAACTCAAAAACTCATGAGTCGGGCCGGCCCGGTGGCGCACTGGATAGTGCGCCGCTTGG
>NW_007729374.1:0-1128 GCF_000696425.1 Galeopterus variegatus | reverse complement strand
TTGTATTTTTTTGGTATTGGTTGTCTCCTTTTTCTTCTCTGATTTTTGTTATTTGGGTTTTTCTCTCCTTTTTTTAGTTCTACTACCTAATGGCTTGTCTATTTTATTAATCTCAGAAAACTAACATTTTGTTTCACTGATGTTTTGTATCTTTTTTTGATCCCTAATTCATTTAGTTCTGCTCTGATCTTAATTATTTCTTTCTGTCTACAATAAACTTCCCTCTTATTACTGCTTTTGCAGTATCCCATAGGTTTTCATATGATGTTTCTTTACTTTCATTATTTCTGAGAAATTTTTTTATTTCCTGTTTAATTTCTTCTTTGACCCATAGTCATTCAGTAGCATGTTGATTAATTTTCATGTATTTGTATAGTTTGCAAAGTTTCACTTGTTACTGATTTCTAGTTTTAATCTGTTGTGATCTAAAAAGATACTTGAAATGATTACAGTTTTTTAAAATTTGTTGAGAATTCTTTGAACTATTAAAAAAAAATGAAACAGAAGCCATTCTCCTAAACTCATTCTATGAAGCCAGCATCACCCTAATATCCAAACCAGACAAAGATTCAACAACAAAAAAGAAAACTACAGACAAATATCCTTGATGAACACATCCACAAAACTCCTCAAGAAATATTAACAAAGAGAATACAGCAGTATGTAAAAGATTGTACATCATGGTCAAGTGAGATTCATCTCAGAGATACAAGGATGATTGAACATATGCCTGTTAATAAATGTGATATACCACAGGAATGAAATCAAGGACAAAAACCACATGATTATCTCAACAGATGCAGAAAAAGCATTTGACAAAACTCAGCATCCCTTCATGATAAAGACTCTGAGCAAATTACGTGTAGAAGGAAATTATCTTAACATAATACAAGCCACATATGACAAAAAAATCACCAATATCATCCTGAATGGGGAAGGCTGAAAGCTTTTCCCTTAAGAACAGAAACAAGGCAAGGGTGCCAACTCTCACCAATCCTATTTAACACAGTACTGGAAGTGCTGGCTGGAGCAATCAGGGAAGAGAAAGAAAGAAAGAGCATCCAAATTGGAGAAGATGAAGTCAAACTGTCCGTTTTTGCAGATGACATGACCTTATATATAAAAAAA
>NW_007729373.1:238631-243028 GCF_000696425.1 Galeopterus variegatus | reverse complement strand
ATAATAATCATATACATTGTATATTGACAAAATAAAAATTTAAAAAAAAAAAAAAAAGAAACATGAACAGTATGAAATCAAATCTTATACCTTAAAACACTGAAAAAAAGAAGAGCAAACTAAACCTAAAGCAAGCAGAAGGAAGCAAACAATAAAGATTAGAGTGGAAACTTATGAAATACAAAATAAAAATACAATAGAGCCTTCTGCTGGTGGACCACACTTATCTAATTTATATACATTCATCAATGGTGATATCAGGCCTTTGTTGTAATGGTTGTAGTTTGGTCACACATCTTCTGAACCTACTTTCTATGTTTGCCATTTTATTCACACTTTAAAATCCAAATAGGTCAAGGACTCACTTTCTATCACCCTCTGAACAGTTTTGGCTAGTACACATTGTGTGACCGTGGCTAAGTCCATCAGATTCACTTACAAACAAGTTGCTATACGTAAAGACCCAGGGAAAGGTATAGAACCCATTTTCTCAGAATTAAACACTGGTAATAAAGTACTAACCTCCAGAGAACTGTGGCTATTTATTTCACAATGTATGGGTTGTCGTAATGCTTATCTGCTTTCTTTACAAATTCTTGCTTTGCCAAGAGTTCTATTTCTCCCAAAAGATGAGAAGGAAGTGAGACAGAGGGAAAAGTGAAAAGCTCTATCAGCAGGTAACCACTGCTTCCTAAATGCAGATACCTAAAATGCATGAGATAATGTTTTCACTTATTTGTAACAAAAGGAAAAAAATGTAAATCATGTAATGAGTTTTTCACAAAATTAGATATATTTCTCACCATTCTAGTATTTTAAAAAATTTTTTCTTTTGTTTAGCTATTATAGAGCTTAATGATTAATAATAAGACTTGTAGTCTTAGACCAAAGCCTTTAGACTTTGTACTAGTACTTTGTACTTTGGTGGGGGGGGGACAGCCAGCTGATAAAGGGATCAAACCTTGGACGTTGGTGTTAGCACCATGCTATAACCACCAGAGCTAACCAGCCAGGCCCCCTAGATGTCACTAAAACATATGAAATCCCAGTCAAAATAACTGATTGCAAAATAGGTTCATATCAAATTATACAGAGCAAAAGGCACTCAGAACAAGGGTCATTGCAGGGAAAGTAAGGACCCAGCTCGCTGCCTTTTGTGGGCTTCTTCCCAAGTGGGAAAGATGCTGTCTGGTACTCCAATATTCTGCTATCCAATATCAATACACAGTATTTTAAATAAAATATGTAACTGTATTTTGCTGCTTACAAAACTTTGGGCCTACAAATATGTTGTGAGCTTCTTTTGAGTGAGAAATTTTACTTGTAACCAGTTTGTACTGTACAAAATTGTAATTAAGCTGGGTAGGAGTTAGATTTTAAATAAGCAAGTTGGAATAAGTTACCAAAGATTTAGGACAAATAGAAAGTTGCTAAGGAGGTGACATCCTCACAATGTGTTACCTTCGTGGAAGTGAGGTGGGGAACAATGAGCAGGAGTTGAGAGAAGTTGACATCATAAACAAAATCTAAATGAGGATATATGACTCTAATGTAATTCCAGAAAGCACGAGATGCAAGGGGTGGAGAAGAACGAGACAGAATTCAAAAAATCATGACTACAAAATTAGATGCAGTTTTCTTATTCATCAAACCAACATTTATTGGTACTATTTTCCAGGTAGTATGCTTGGCTCTGATAATTTGAAGATGAATAAAAAATACAATTCCTCCTTCAAGATTAGCCTAGGACTGGCCAGTTAGCTCGGTTTGTTAGAGCACGACGTTATAACACTTTGGTCAAGGGTACAGATCCCCATACCAACCATCCCCCTCCACCCCCCCAAAAAAACGTTAGCTTAGAGAAGAAGAAAGCCAAATAAACAACAGCACAATGCAGAACAACTAAAATTATGACAGCAGCATCAACAGGATAGAAATGGGGGCACACAAGAGAAGGATCTGAAACAGACTTGAGGATCAGTTTTATACGTATGTATAAGTTTGTATATTTATTATATATGTGTGTGTGTATATATGTAAAACTAACTAAAACAGCCACATTTTACACAAATACACTCATGCATACGTGTTGCATGTGTAAGATGTGGCTGTTTTAGTTAACAGTATAAGTTTGTATATTTATTATATATGTGTGTGTGTATATATGTAAAACTAACTAAAACAGCAACATTTTACACAAATACACACATGCATACGTGTTGCATGTGTAAGATGTGGCTGTTTTAGTTAACAATACTAAACAGAAAGTGAAGGAAAGAAAGCAAGAAAGTCTCAGGACACAGTTGCCACCATTCTCTTCCTCCTAGTCCTTGCTCACCAAAATTTTCTTGAAGGAGGTGGGGGAGCACAGTAAGAGGAAAGTAGTCTTACAATTGTCCTCACAGAGAACTTTCAAATGATTACAAGCTAGCACGACAAGGGTGGGGGAAAAGTTACTCTCTCTCCCATTTGCTGGTGCTTCAGTCTGCCTGTGACCAAGGAATGAGTACAGCATGGGTCCTTGAGCAGTAAGGGAGACCAGGAAAGAGTCAGAGAGATGACAGGATGATAAATTATAAACTAAATTTTGCTTTGTATGTAAGTTTTTTTTTTTTTTTTTTTTGTCTTTTTCCGTGTCTGGCAACGGATCGCAACCCTCAGTGTCGCCCCCGCACTGGACCGGGACCGGCAACGGGATCGCAACCCCCGGTGCTGCCCCCGTGCCTTGCTCAGGCGGTGAGCGGGAACCGGTCTGCATGTGGGATCCGAAACCTCGGGCAGGAGCGCCACCGCGCTTCCCAAGCCGCGCACTATCCAGTGCGCCACCAGGCCGGCCCCTCTATGTAAGTTTTGAGTCAATCCAAGGCACTTTTACTTTTACCACTGCAGAGAGGAGTCACGCAGCTGATGTGTCTAACACAACATCATTATTTCTTTACACTATGTGGCATTAAAATAAAGAAATATGTCACTTTTGATAAAGAAGAGAATACAGTTTACTTTTACTTTTAACTTTAGCTTAATTCAATTAATAAATAGTCTTTGTTTAACTCTCTGGGTCGCAAATATTCCATATCCTTGAGTTCAGTGTTTTCCAAAAAGGATTTTACTGGCATTTTGTTAAACTTGCCAAACTCAATTCTTCCTTTATTATCTACTATAATATATTTTCTTCTATTTTGTATGATATATAACACAATGAAGCATATTACAATATACTATAATTTCTGCCTATACCGTATACTATAATATTTACTATATAATAGACTATAATATTTATAATGTCTGGACCTCATCCACAAAATGAATGTGGCATACCCCCGTCATTGTGACAACCAAAAATGTCCCCAAACATAATAAATTTCCAAATGTGTACCAGAAGGTCCCCTGGCTAGAGAATCACTGCATATTAGTACAGATAAATAATAGCACTGATAAAGTTTATTTAGTGCCTAAATAATTTTAACGTTCAAATGATTTACTGCATAGTTTCCTTTTAATTAAAAGCTGATTCCCTTTTTTGAAGGGAGATTCATATTTCTTATTTTAGAGTTTCCTTTTAAAAGAAGCAGCATATATTAGTTTGTTTCCACAGTGTGAAGAAAGGTCATTTCACGAATAAGCTCAGAACAGCACATCAACTGTATCTCATAGACAAAGGAAACTTTGACTATTTTAACACTGTATCATAGTTTTATAACGAACAGAATGATTACGTTAACAAGTACCTGTACTTACAGAATTGATATCACTTACGCCCCACCCCCCCATCCCACCCCCCATTTAAGAGCATAATAAAAGTAGTACGACCTAGTCAGGGTCATCGCAGCCCAGTACTGTTTCGTTCTGAAACTGTAGGAGGAAACAATGTCCTCCTAGACATCGATTCCTGATTTACGTACCATACAAGAATATACCTTCGAAAGATCAGAGGTCCCCAGGATCCCAGCCCACCGCACCGGGGACCGGGCCGGGGCCCAGCGGGTCCTGCCCTCGGCGGCCTGCTAGTAGCAGCTGAGCGAGTGGAGGGCAGGTCTACACAGCTTCGCGTCTTCGCGGGTGGAGTGGAGCGTGGGCGGGGCTCCCGGAGGTGGGTCCCCGGGACGGGGTGCACGATGTCCGCTGGGACAAGGTCCTGCTGGAGCCGGCCGATGCCCCCAACTCGGCCCGAGATGACTGATGACCGCAAGCAAGCGAGCTGCGCAAGAGCTGGAGGATCTTCAGAAGAAGCCTTCCCCGTACCTGCGGAACCTGTTCAGCGACGATGTCGACATCCTGGTGTGGCATAGACCCCTCCTGCCAAGCCAACCTCCCTACCACCTCAAGGCTTTCAAGCTGCGCATCAGCTTCCCTGAGGAGTATCCGTTCAAGTCCCGCTCCCCCCCCCCCCCCCCCCC
>NW_007729373.1:236060-237631 GCF_000696425.1 Galeopterus variegatus | reverse complement strand
TCCCCCCCCCCCCCCCCCGCCCCCGGTGAAATTCACAACCAAGATCTACGAGCCCAACGTGGAAGAGAACTGACAGGTTTGCCTGCTCATTATCAGCAACAAGAACTGGAAGCCTTGCACCAAGACCCGCCAAGCCTTGGAGGCCCTCAACTTGCTGGTGAATAGACTGAATCTGGGGCAGCCCCTGCGGGTGGAACTCGCTGGCCTGCTGACTCAGAACCTGGAGCTATTCAAAAGGAATGCCGAAAAGTTCACCCTCCGATTTGGAGCGGACCGGCCCTCCGAACACTAGTTCTGACCCCTTTCCGCTCTGGATCCTCTGCATAGTGGATGGACGCACCTCCTGGACTGAGGCCACAGTCCCTGTATGGCCCATTCCCTGCTCATTTTTTCCTTCTTAGGTTGTTAGTCATTAGTTTGTGTGTGTGTGTCTGTGTGTGTGTGTGGTGGGGAGAAGGGGGCAGGTATGTGTGTGGAGGGTGGATTCACTCCCTGAGTCACTTGGCCACAGGTGTGCCCTTCCCACTCCTTTGCTTCCCCCAGAGCCAGGGAATTTAGATTTGCAGAGTTATGGGCCAGTTCCCCAGCTCTCCATCTTAGAGAGACAGGTCACATTCCGGGGCAGCTTGCAGGAAATGAGCCCAGCTGTCAACCAGAATCCCCCAGGGCCCAGAGGTGGAGGAGGCCAGAGGGAGTGGGGAATAGGGGTGTGGGCAGGGCATATGGAGTGCATCTTATGCACAACTGAGTGATTGAAATCGGCCAAACTACTGATAGACACGTACAGATTTAGGTGCTAAAGCTTTTAATCTCCCACTGATGGATCACAAAATGAAGAATCTAACCTCAAAAAAAAAATGCTAAAGCTTTTAATCTCCCACTGATGGATCACAAAATGAAGAATCTAACCTCAAAAAAAAAAAAATTTAATCATCCCATCATTATTTCTAAATATTTTTTTTATTTTCACTTTACACCACTTCTTAAGAGTGAATTTCAGTAAGTAAACTATATAACTCTGGGCTTTCTCAATTCCATTGATTTTAATTTAATTCATTTTAGTAAACATTTACAGAACTCAAGTGCCAGGCACTACTATGCCAGGTACAAGCATACAACGATAAAGAAGAACAGCCTAGTTGACTTTCTCTCCATCTACTCCAACATCACTAGATCTTTGTGGCAGTTTGGGAATAGAACTACACATAGTGGTCCAGATTTTGAACAAGGATAAGGAAACATTTTATTTCTCAATAACTTTCGACCCAGTACTTTTAAAGATGTTTTGGATGTGATGAACATCTTTTCCTGAAACAGAGAGCAGGGAATCACAACTATTACAAAGCTCTATTTTCACAAAGGAAGTCTCAGAAGTGAATGAATACTTCCAATATTTCACCTACCTTCTGAGTATCAAAGTTTTCAAATATCGGGGCCGGCCCGGTGGCGCACTGGATAGTGCGCTGCTTGGGAAGCGCGGCGGCGCTCCCGCCCGAGGGTTCGGATCCCACATACAGACCGGTTCCCGCTCACTGGCTGAGCGAGGTGTGGGGGCAACACCAAGGGTTGCG
>NW_007729373.1:231831-235527 GCF_000696425.1 Galeopterus variegatus | reverse complement strand
AAAAAAAAAAAAAAGTTTTCAAATATCTACAAGCTCAGACAAAAAACTTCATTTCCCACCTAAGAGTCAGAAACTTAAAACTAGTCAGTGAACAGGACTGGCCCCTTCCAGAAGCAGTATATGATGGAAAACTTATCTTTTTCTCTGCTAAACCAAGTTCTAGCCAACCCATTCCTGGTCACATCCCTGATGAATTTGTTAATGTTAAGCGAGGCAAAAAGCTGCCCTTGAAACATTTCACAATTGTTATATTCACAATATTTCCCTTCAAGACCTACTCTCTAAAGGTCAGTCACAAGAGAAATATAAAGTTATAAGCACATTCATCAGAGTAATGTCTTTTTCTCTATCTGATGTGGGTTTTTAAAAAATATCTAAAAAGATTTGAATTAATACAGAAGGCTTTTGCACATTCATTACATTTACAGGGTCTCTCTTTGGTGTGGCTTTTCTGATGTGAGATATGACCTTCATTCCAAATAAAGCATTTCCAACCTTCAGCACATTGATGAAGTCTTTCCCCAGTATGAATTCTGAGATATTTAATAGGTTGTGGGCTCTCAGTGAAGGTTTTCCTAAACTCTTTACCTCTATAAAGTCTCTTATGTACAGTCTCGCATATGACATCAGACCTGCACTCTGACTAAAGATTTTTCCACATTCTTTATATTGTAGGGATTCTCTCAGTGTCTACTCTATGATGCTTAAAAAGGAGTAGGCTCTGACCGAAAGCTTTCCCACACATAAGACATTTGTACAGTTTTTCTTCAGTATGTATTCTCTGGTGTTTGAGGTCAGAACTTTGACTGAAGGCCTTATTGTACACGTTACATTCAGGAGGGTTCTCTCCAGTATGAAGCCTTTGATTCTTACTAAGATCTGATCTCCAGCTAAAGGAGTTGCTGCATTGGTCACATCCATTGGGTCTGTGTGCAGTATGAACTCTATAATGCAGGATCAGATTGGAGCTCACAGTGTAGGCTCTCCTACACCCATCACATTTATAAGTTTTCTCCCCATTGTGGATCCTCTGATGGAGACAGAAGTTGCTGCTCCTGAGACAGGAGGTGCTCAGTTTCCCTGGGCTCTGGTTACAGGACACGCCTCTGGGTTACAAGCCATTCTCCAAGATTTCAAGCCCCTCCTCTCAGCCCTCCCCTAGAGGAAAGTCACTGTTACTAGTTAGACCTATTTTTGGCACCAACCAGGGGAAAATAAGACTGAAAGGGGCTGGCTTATGCAAATTCAGTGGCTGGGCATGCTGAGTTGATAAGAGTTATGTAACCCTGGTAGGTAAATGACCTTCCACCTGGGGTGCTAAAGAGCACAGAATATTATTGAATGTATTTGGTGCATGTGATAGGATTTGACTAATGAACATGCTATGCTCCAAGAAGAGACCAACTGAGCATGTGCTATGCTCCAAGAAGAGACCAACTGAGCATGTGCAAGACTATGTTACAGCACTGGGAGCCACCCTCTTAATTGAATATTCATTAGGTAGTGAAACTATAAAAGTTGAATCCTGGGCCGGCCTGTGGCGCACTCGGGAGAGTGCAGTGCTTGGGAGCACAGTGGTGCTCCCGCTGCGTGTTCGGATCCAATATAAGGATGGCCAGTGTGCTCACTGGCTGAGCGCGGTGCTAACGACACCAAGCCAAGGGTTGTGATCCCCTTGCCGGCTCAAAAAAGACAAAAAAAAGAAAAGAAAAGTTGAATCCTGGCAGAAGGCAGGGCTCTTGCTCACTCTCCTAGAGCCAGCCTGTGCTCTGCTTATACAGTGTGTACTTCTTTCTTTTTGTATCAAACTTACTCTCAGCAAGTGGCTTCTCACTCTCTTGAGCCAGCCTGCACTGTGCACTAAACTTAAGTGTGTATTTCTTACTTTTGTATTAAACTTGGTGTGGGCCCTGCTCAGTCTCTAGAGCTATGCTGCACTCTCACTGTAAAACTTGTATCTCTTATTCATTCTATTAAACCTGTTCTCACTTTCTACTGTGACTCTGCTCTTGAATTCTTTCCTGTCGTGGAGTCAAGAACGTGGTAAGAGGATGAAGTGGGTTAAGACCCACTCTCGGAACCCACCGCCCCACACCCTTCCTCCGGTATCACTCCTACTGAAACCTTTGCCACAAACTTTACATTTATCGGTTCTCTCCCCAGTGTGAATTCTTTGCTGTTGAATAAGATTTGAGTTCTTAGTGAAGAACTTTCCATGTTCATCAAATTTATGACCTCTCTTTCCCATAAGTATTTTGTATGGTACAACGTTCATAACTTCTCTGTGATCACTTTTCTGGGGTGAAGATTTTCCTTCCCTCTCCAACAAAAGATTTTCTTAGTGCCTTTCATACCTGCCCTCAAGGTCACAAGTGTGTTCAGTTGTAGGCTTCTAGGGAACATCACCTTTCTAATTTCCTAGGAACAGTGAGTAAGATGCTACTTCTCAAAAACTTTCTTCTCTGAAGTCATTTTTTACTTTTCTAAACCTACACTCACCTTCTAAAACAAAACAACAAAAAAAGTTATTCAAATTTCACTGCTAAGGGAGAAACATGATTACCAAATAAGAGCAATAAGTTTTATTTTTTTTCCTTCCATAGGTTTGAGAAACCAGCTGCAGATAAAGGAAATGAACACATACAAATTCACACTAAATTCTACTTTCTGGTCTTTACATCTTGGTGGCTGTGTAACCTAAGGCAAGTCACATAACTTCTCTGTGTTTCTGTTTCTTTGTCTAAAAAATGTGGACAACAATAGTTCTCACCTCACAAGGCTGTGAAAGCACACAAAACTGTGCCTAACAGTAGGCATTATGTAAATGTTAGCTGCTATTGTTACCATTGTTGTTGTCATATCTTAGTGTCCCAACATTTTGCTTATCTTAAACTGGAAAATATTAAGAAATACTACTCATTATTCCTAGAAATTCTCTCTTAGTTCTCAGAATGCCATGTCATATACTGCATAGTGGCTTTGTGTCAAGTCTTGTGTATAGTTCTTTGCTATAGACTTGATGTAAAGATGAATAAGTTGCCCCCTTGAAGGTCACAATTTAGACATATAAGTAAATATATGCAATATATGTAAATATAAGCAGTTTCCATGCAATGTGGTAAATACTGTAATAAAGGTGCAGCATAATAGCTCTGGGAGCACAGAGGAAGAAATATCTAACTCTGCCTGAGTGGATCACACAGAAGCTTCTCAGAGGATAGGCTGATTGAGCTATCTTAAAACATGAGTACAGGGCCGGCCCGGTGGCGCACTCAGTTGAGTGTGGTGCTTGGGAGTGCAGCGGCGCTCCCGCTGAGGGTTAGGATCCCATATAGAGACCGGTCGCTCACTGGCTGAGCGCGGTGTGGGTGCAACACCGAGGGTTGCGATCCCGTTACCAGTCAGGAAAAAACACAAAAAAAGGGGGGAAAAACAAAAACATGAGTACAGATAGTAAAAAAAAGGGGAAGGTAGGTAAGAACTTTCTAGATGGTCAAAGGTCAGATCCCCATACTGGCTAGCCACACCCCCTCCAAAAAAAACAAACAAAAAAAACCAACTTTCTAGATGGAAAGAATATATGTATAAAGTTATTGAGGCATTTTTTAAAATGGTACTTTTGAACAATTGAGAACAGTTCAGTCTAGCTGGAGCACAGACTGAGTATGAAGGTGAGAGGAGATAAGGCTGGAGAGG
>NW_007729373.1:221998-231400 GCF_000696425.1 Galeopterus variegatus | reverse complement strand
AAAAAAAACAAACAAAAAAAACCAACTTTCTAGATGGAAAGAATATATGTATAAAGTTATTGAGGCATTTTTTAAAATGGTACTTTTGAACAATTGAGAACAGTTCAGTCTAGCTGGAGCACATGAAGGTGAGAGGAGATAAGGCTGGAGAGAAGCCTATATCATAATGAATCTTGTTTTTGAAGAAAGTACCCTGTAGCTAACCAAGGGTTTGGCAGAGTGATGAGCTTAACAACAACAAAAAACCTTATAATCTTATTCTTTATTCTTCCTTCTCATCATTTTAGATACTCTTACTTTGTCCTGATAATGTGATTCCTGCACATGTTGCTCTTATATGTGTAATGTGCAAGCAACTCAGGCTTCCCCTGATGTCTGCCTCATCTTCCCCATGTTACAGATACAAGTCTATTTTTTAACTCTACTACATGTTCATTTTATAAATATCAAAGAGTTTCAAACCTAGAAAAGACCTAAAGTAAGATTTCTAGCCTATAAGGTACAGGAGAGCTCGGTTCCATTTCCAAAGAAAAAACTGAGAAAAGAAGCTGATTCAGGAGAGTGTGATAATTGAGTTTTGAACAGAGTGTGAAGGAAAAACTAATGTGATATCCAAGTGAAATTGAGCTTTAGAGCTTTGCCAAAATACAAAACTTGAACTCAAGCACCATCAGGACTAGAGATGCGTATATGTGAATATACTGACCACAAAAAAAATAATAATAAATAAAAATAAACTATAAGACCCACGAGCTAGCTGAATCAACAGAAAGAGAAATGTAGTTGGAACTGTAGTGGATTAAGCTCAGTTAGAACATAGGAAGACTCAAAGGAGGACAATTTAGGGAGATACAAGGAAAATCATGTAGGTCTGAAGTATGAGAGTCATTTCAAGGGAACTTCTTCCTCTCATTTAATCCCGATAGCCAATCAATCAGCAAATTCTACCTGCCTCCTTCTTATATTTTTATGCTTGCTTCTCCTTTCCTTTCTTATCATTCCTTCCTTAATTCTCTCCTAGACTACTTATGTGGCTCCTGAACTGGTCTCCCTGCCTCCAGTCTTGTCCATTTTCCCCTCTAAATCCATCTTCCACACTATTACCGTAGTGACTTTCATAAAACCCAAAGCTAATATTACACATCTGCTTAGCATCTGCTAATGGTTCAACTCATTAGTCAATTAACAAGTCTCCTCTCCAGCCTTATCTCCTTTCACCTTCATACTCAGTCTGTGCTCCAGCTAGACTGAACTGTTCTCAATTGTTCAAAAGTACCATTTTTAAAAATGCCTCAAAAACTTTGTACATATATCCTTTCTATCTAGAAAGTTGTTTTTGTTGGTTTGTTTGTTTGTTTTTTGTTTGGGCAGCTGGCTAGTATGGGGATCTGACCCTTGACCATCTAGAAAGTTCTTACCTACCTTCCCTTTTTCTGACTATCTGTACTCATGTTTTAAGATAGCTCAATCAGCCTATCTTCTGTGAAGCTTCTATGTGATCCTCTCAGTCAGAGTTAGATATTTCTTTACAGAATGAACAAGTACGCTCTCATTCTTCCACCACCACACCTTGAGGTCACCATATTGAGCACGGCTCTTCTATAGGTGTTTCTCAGGACTTTCCTGAGTGTCTAGAAGATCAAAAATACAAAACTCTCTCCCTCGATCTGATTAGGTTTGGAAATTGGAAATCTTGCTCTTGGAGAAAAATGAAATAAAACAGATTAACAAAAAATTACCAGCCCTTAAGACTCTGGAGACAAATGAAAGATGTAAATGATGGACGTAACATTTAAGAAAGCAGTGGATGAATAATATAGTACAAAAAATGGGCAAAAGACTTGAACAGGCATGCCACAAAAGTAGTTATCCAAAGAGCCAATAAATATGTGGAAAAGTGCTCGTTCTCAGTAGTCATCAGGAAAATGTAAATTAAAACTATAAAGAGATAGTACTAGACATTCATAGGAATAGCTAAAATTTAAAAAAACTGACAAAACCAAGTGTTGATGAGGATGTAGGGAAACTGGAACTCTCATGTACTGTTGTTAGTACAACCATTTTGGAAAACTGACAAGAGCTACTAAGCTGAACATACACATAACCTATGACTCAGCTCTTCCACTCCTAGGTGTGTAGCCAAAAAAATGCACATATACATGCACCAAAGGAATGTTCATAGCAGTACTATTTGTAATAGCAAAAAACTGGAAACGAACTAAGATCTTAGTTTCTTTGCCTACTATTTGTTGATGATTTCTGCCAATCAACTATTTTGCTGATTGATAGGCAAAATTGATAGCTAGTATCACATACCAGTCTAATCGAAAATTTGGGCTAGAGAGAAATTTTGGGTACTAGTTTCTTTGCCTACTATTTGTTGATGATTTCTGCCAATCAACTATTTTGCTGATTGATAGTATCACATACCAGTCTAATCGAAAATTTGGGCTAGAGAGAAATTTTGGGTACATAAGAGTAGGGACTCTATTATGATTACCCTCTCTCAAAGCACACAACATAATGTCTTATATATTCAACAAACTTCAACAGATATCTATTGAACTGAACTGGGTTAAGGAAAATTCCTAGGTTGGGAGCATTTATGACCAACAAAATGGTCTTATCACAAATATAAATAAAGAAATTGGAAAAGAGAGCTGGTTTAGATTAAAAGAGAACTACTTTCTCTGAGTCAGGATAAATGTAAAAGGTTTACTTTCAACAGTCTTCCCCTGAAGCTTGTGCTTGATTGAAAGTCACCTTGAAAAAGTGTAAAAAATAGTACTTAAGTACTGATGTCAACAAAGATGAACGAAAGAGAGTACATGATCATGCAGTCAATGAGAACATCAAATAATTAGCTGTGATAATGCAAATAATTAGCTCGATAAGGGAGTTACTTGTCCACATTCACATAGGGGATTTTTAATATACACCCTAACTCATTAAAGTCTGTATTGTGTGCCTGTGGCTCTACTGGAGCAAAGATGAAAAACAGAGCAGTGGTGAAAATGATCAGAACACTGCAACTGAAACTTACACTTTAAAAACCAAGGAAACTCTTACTGCTTTCAGCTGGAACACCTGCCTCCACTTGCCTCCTAAGGAAATATTCTGCTTCTAATCTCCATCGTGTTGAGGGGCGATCATAGGCTGAGTCTCACTGGACAGGAGTTGAAGATCTGGTGGCTCCTCATCTGCTCCTGGGAGTAGTGTCTCATTAATGACATGTTTCTGCTCTTTTGTATAAGCTGGAACCTGTAAATAATGAAGTAATTGGGTTTGAAAGGAATCCTGTGGCTAAAACTTGGACTAGAGATCACAGGGAATGAACCCTCAGGATAGGAAGCAGAAGTAGCCTAATCCAGTCTCAGGACACAAGAAGCCAAAACTCATACAAGGAGAAACAGATAATCTGAATAGTTCTTATAATCATTAAAGAAATTGAATTAATAATTAACAACCTTCCAAAAATGAAAGCACCAGTATCTCTTATGAGCATAGATACAAATTGAGTCCAACAATGAATAAAAAGAATTACACACAATAACCAAGTGGAATTTATTACAGGTATACAAGGCTGGTTCAACATTTGAAAACGAATTAGTGTAATCCATCACATTAATAGGGAAAGAAGAAAAATTATATGACCATATCAATAAACGAAAAAACATTTGAAAAGATCCAACACACATTCGTGATAAAAACTTTCAGCAAACTAAAAATAGAGGGGAACTTCCTCAATTTGTTTTTAAAAATCTACAAAAAACCTAAGGCTTTTATCATACTTAACGGCAAGAAACTAGAAGCTTTCCCACTAAGATCAGACACAAGGCAAGGATGTCTCCTCCCACCATTTCTATTTAACATTGTACTGGAAGCCCTAGATAATGCAATCAGACACAAAAAGGAAATAAAAGGTATATAGATTAAGAAAGAAATAACTGTCCTTGTTCACAAATGACATAACTGTCCATGTAGAAAATCCTAAACAATTGATTAAAAAAAACCAACCAAACAAAAAAACTCTAGAGCTAAAAGTGATTATAGCAAAGTTAAAGGATGCAGGTTAACATTAAAAAGTCAATCATATTCCAACATACAAGCAATAAACAGTAGGAACTGAAATTAGAATGCCATTTACTTTAGCACCAAAAAAATGAAATACTTAGGTATAAACCTAACAAAATATAACATCAAACAAAATACAACATCTTACATATGAACCTAACAAAATACATCTATATAAGGAAAACTAGGAAAATGCGATGAAAGAAATTAAAGCAGACCTAAATAAATAGAAATGTATTCTATGTTCATGAATAGGAAAACTCAATATTATTAAGAGGTCACTTCTTCCCAACTTGATCTATAGATTTAACTCAAATGCAATCAAAATCCCAAGAAGTTATTTGGTGAATATCAAAAAACTATTCTAAATTTTATATAGAAAGGCAAAAGACCCGGAACTGCCAACATTATACTGAAGAAGAACCAAGTCAGAGGACTGACGCTACTTGACTTTAAGACTTAGTATAAAGTTAAAATAATCAAGACACTGTGGTTTTGGCAAAAGAACAAATAGATTAGTGGAACAGAGTAAAGATCACAGAAATAGAATCACACAAATGTAGTCAATTAATCTTTGACAAAGGGGCAAAAAGAGTTCAATGGAGAAAGAATAGTCTTTTCAACAAATGGTGCTGAAACAACTAAACATCCACATGCAAGAAAAAAAATCAATCTAGACACAGAACTTATACCTTGCATGAAAATTAACTCAAAATGTATTATAAACCTAAATGTAGAACGTAAAACTATAAAACTTCTAGAAGATAACATAGGGAAAAATCTAAGTGACCTTGGTTTTGGCAATGACTTTTCAGATACAATGCCAAAGGTTCAATCTGAGAAAAAAAAATGTTGGATTTAAATTAAAATTAAAATTTCTGCTCTGTGAAAAAAAATGTTAAGAGAATGAAAAGACAACCTTCAGATTGAGAGAAAATACTTGTAGAACACATATCTGTTAAAGAACTTGTATCCAGAGGCTGGCTGGTTAGCTCACTTGGTGGTTCTGATAACACCAAGGTCAAGGGTTCAGCTGGATCCCTGTACTGGCCAAGCCACACCCCAGAAAAAGAATCGGCGTCCAAAATATACAAAGAATTCTTAAAACAATCAGAAAATTGAAAATTCTTAACAATCAGTAAACAAACAACCCAATTAAAAATCAGCAAAAGATGTAAATAGTCACTTCACCACGGAAGATATACAGATTGCAAGTAAGTATACCACCACACAGCTATTAGAAGAACTAAAATCCAAAACAGTGACAATACCAAATGACAGCGAGGATGTGGAGCAAAAGGAACTCTCATTCACTGCTAGTGGGAATACAAAATGGTACAGCCACTTTGGAAGAGTTTGGTAGTTTCTTACAAAGCTAAACATAATCTTAACATATGATCCAGCAGTTGTGTTCTTAGATATTTGCCCAAATTAGTTGAAAGCACAAAAGCTGCACACAAAATTTTTTTTTTTCCTTTTTGTCTTTTTTCGTGACCAGCAATGGATCGCAACCCTCAGTGTCGCGCCCTCACCGGACCAGGACCGGCCACGGGATCGCAACCCTCGGTGTTGCTCCTGCCCCTCGCTCAGCCAGCGAGCGGCCTGTCTGTATGTGAGATCCGCCGGCTCAGCCAGCGAGCGGCCTGTCTGTATGTGAGATCCGAACCCTCGGTGAGAGCGCCACCGCACTTCCCAAGCAGCGCACTATAGCAGTGCGCCACCGGGCTGGCCCTGCACACAAATATTTATAGCAGCTTTTTTCATAATTGCCAGAGCCTGGAGGCAACCAAAATGTGCCTCAATAGGTGAATGGATAAACAAACTGTAGATACCCATACCATGGAATATTATTTAGTGATAAAAAGAAATGAGCTATCAGGCCAAGGAAAGACATGGAGGAACCTTAAATGCATATTGATAAGTGGAGGAAGCCAGTCTGAAAAAGCTACATACTGCATAATTCCAACTATATGACATTTTGGAAAAGGCAAAACTACGGAGACAGTAAAAAGATCAGTGGTTGCCATGGGTTCAGGGAAGAGGCAAAGAGGGATAAACAGGTGAAGCCCACAGGATTTTTAGAGCAGTGAAATTATTCTATATAAGACTGTAATGTGGATGCATGCCATTCTGCATTTGTTAAAACCCATAGAATTGTACAGCAAAAAGTGTGACCCCTTGGAATAGTGTGAACCCTTACACAGTGTGTAAGCTATGAACTTTAGTTAATAATGTATTTATATTGGTTCATCAATTGTAATAAATGTACCACACTAATGCTAGATGTTAATAACAGGGAAGGGCTGTCTGGTTAGCTCAGCTGGTTAGAGCATGGTGTTATAACACCAAGATCAAGGGCTTGGACCACATGCTGGCCAGCTGCCAATAGTAATAATAATAATGATGGAGGAAACTGTACTGGAAGGAGGAGGGAAGTATATGGGAACTATCTGCTCAATTTTTCTACAAACCTAAAGCTGTTCTAAAGTATAAAACTTATTAATTTTTTTTAAAGCAGTTCATTTGAAGCTATGAGTATATGAATGGGGCTTGTTTACTGTGGCCTGTACATAAGATCACAGTGGGATGATCTGGTTGAGCAATTTCATTGTTCTTATCTGGGTCTTTCTTCTTGGTGTGGTCAGATTCCCCAGAGAAGCCTCTTCCAATTACCTGCCTGGAAAATAAAGGCCTGGCTTCCAGCATTCTAGGAGCTGATAAGAGAAGAGGGTTGTGGGTAGCACAGAGCAGGACTACAGCCTCAGCATTCATTGAGCATAAATTCACTTATTCCCATTTTGATATGGTACTCCTATCCTCTACTGTGCCTAAAATCTCTCAGTAGAGGCATCTTTCCAGAAAAAAATCTCCAATATTCATCTGTGATGAAAAAGCAATAATCACCCATCAGTGTGGAATGGCCTAGAGACCTCAGAATCTAAGTGCTTCTTAATTTGAAATCAATTTTCATTTTAGTTCCACACTACACTCCCATTCCCAGAGACAATTGGTGTTGCTTTGGGGGCTTCCACTGTATGAACTGAATTTTCTCACTGACAGGGAGTTTGCAAAATCAATTAGGCTTAGTCCATCTATTTTTCTGCTTCCAAAATTTTGTTATTGCCATTCTATTTTCCTCACCATTGTAGGTGTATGCATTTTTAAAATCTTTTACTTTTGTTTGGGAGTAGATTAAATTAGTTGCTGTGCTCATAGTTGTTTTTACCCACATGTTCACATCCCTAGTAATAGCAAATCGCATGTTGTGTTTTTCAACAATTTAAAGGAATAATACCCTACATTCAGGAACTCTGTTTTTACCCAACATCACGCTTTTGAGTCCTACTTCCGTTGATAGCTATAGATACAGTTTTCTTCCTTTAATGCTATATTGCATGCTATTGTATGACCATAATAATTTTACTTATTCCCATACTTGACACTTATTTTTTTATATTTTTGGTTTTCATTTTACACACCAGCATTTGGAGCCCTGTCAATGTTTTAATGTATTCAACAGACATATATAAGTGGTGCATACAGATGAAAAAAAAAAACATAAGAAGGTAGGTGAAATGGGAAAGGGGTAGGAACAGAGAGTAAACGAAGCTCAAATTGCATTTAATACAACTTGAATTTAGGCAAAAAGACAGAATAACTCCCCTAGGATCATGAACACTCTAGAGCTAACTCAAAACTTTATCCTGAAGACAATTATATGCATTTTGGATCAATCTGATAAAAACCCGGAATCCAGTCTGATCCTGCTTTTCTCTCAAAGATCATTAAATATGCATTTTTTTCTGCCTCTTGAAGAGAAGCCCTACCAGGGTGTTTCAAAAAGTTCATGGAAAAATTGAATTAAATGATTATGAATCCTTCCACAAACTTTTTGAAGATCCCTCAAATTACAGCAATAAGATCCCATTCAATGAGAATTCAAACATTGCAAGGACACCACCTTCTTAGGCTTCCTACATATATTCTATTAGAGAAAAGCCCACAGTGCCCGTGCATTCTAGCAGCTGTTATACAAAACCACCAGCATTAAAATCACACTGGGAGCTTTTCTGCTTAGAGCAGGCACTGAATATCCCACTTTAACAACATATTATAGTAATGCCTGACACACCTGACTTTATGGCTGGGTGAATCCATTTACACCATCCCAGGCAGCATGGGTGTCACAGTCACTTGGAGTCCCATGATCAAACATTAGTGTCTATAATAGGTGTCCCTAAAAGAGAGTAGATTATTTTATACCTATAAGATATCAATTTTAACTGTATTCTTCTGTACGAATATTCCTATGTAAGAATTTTTAAAGTACAAAATCAAAGGAAAACACTTAAACTTGATCCCTCATTGAAACTCAAGGGATTCCAGAAAGGCTTAGAAGTTCTACTCCATAGGATTATTATCACCTGTGCTTACAAATCTTATCCAAGAAAATCACTTTTATGACAAATTCTGGCTTCAAAAACAAACAAAAAACGGAAAAAAGTGCCTTAAAGTTCACAGTCTCTGAACTTGGGCACAATATAAACCATGGGATATGAATTTACAAAAATGTACTCTTCTGATATCATAGGTGCATCTATAATAGCTGATTGGGTAGCCAGTCTTTTCTTGCATTTTTCTGTGTAACAATACTCACGATCCCCACCAGAGTCAAAATTGGCACATGCACTTCATCTGCTGATAGTGCTTAAAAATAAGTTAGAGTGTATAACAGGATAAGGATTCCTTTTATACCAATTTTAAAAATACCAGAAACAAACTTAACAAGAAATGTGGAAGGTCTCTATTGAGAAAGATTTTTTTTTAACTGGTGAGTTACAAAAAAAGAACACTTGAATAAATAGAAACATACGTCTTGCTGTTAATCTTAGGTATTCCATGTAATCCATTATAAACACTAAAAATATATTGGTGGGGGAGATGACAGAATGATACTAATGTTCATCTGGAAAAATAAACACATAATAATCAGAAAAGCCCTGGAAGAGAGCAGTAATGGGGGGCCTTATTAAAAATATATTTAAAGCTACAATCGTTAAAACATATTAATATGGAGAAGAGATGGAATAGAAGGAAATGAAGTCCACGTGCACTCTTCAGTATTTTCCAGCACTCCTCTCTACCAACCTAGAATCACCTTAGACTGTTATGTGACATTGTTAAGCCACTTCATTTTTTTTAATTTACTATTTTTTTTTACATTCTAAGATGTTGTGGGGCAGTTGGGGAGAGGGAGGAGGGAGGGTGGAGGGGCTGACCCCCAGCTGGCTCCTTGGCTGGACTGGCTGCAGAGGGCAGGGGGGCATG
>NW_007729373.1:124639-221052 GCF_000696425.1 Galeopterus variegatus | reverse complement strand
TGGGGGGCATGGGGAGGTTGGGGGGACATGGGGGTGTGGGAGGACCCATTCCATGTCTGGAGCACAGGGGCTTCCAGTTCTTGTAGGTTTTACAGGTGTTCTTTGGTGGTGTTAGACCTTTACTGGTTGATATCAGAACTTGATCTGTGGATTTTTTGTTTTTTCTTTCACTTCTGTGTTGAATTATCAGCTACTCCCCCACTTCAACTCTGTACTAGAACTAATTTACTGTCCTTTGCTTACTTCTAAAATGGGGAACTTCCTGTGAGGACCAGCGCTTGAGCCCTGTGGTTGAGCTAAATTGCTGCTTTGCTGCTGATTCCCTGGGGAAGGCTTTTTGTATAGCTCAGGTTTTAATTATTGACCTTTTAAGCACTTCTGGGTCTTGTGAGATTCAATATACCAGGGTTGTGTGGAAACTCTGGTCTAGGCCTGAGTCTTTTCAGCAAACTACACCCCCTGCAGTTCTACATTCCTGTCCAGTCCCCACTGAGAGGGCCTGTGCTGATTGGAGGATAAATCAGCTGTCCATGCTATAAACCAATGTTCCTCTGGTCAGCCCATCTCCCCCAACCCCACTCTCCAAACACTTCCCATGGGGTGCACCATGTGCTGGTCCCTTGTGATGACTCACTGGCCTCTGAGTGGCTCTTTCTTCAGTTGTCTGTAGCTCCTTGCTCCTATGCGGGTCCACAGGAACCCTGTTAGTGGTCTTGCTGGCCTGCAGATTCTCTTCTCCCCTACAGATTCCAAGAAACATCACACGAAGGGCACAGCTGTGGCTTTGCCAGTTCTTGCTCCATGTGCTCACCAGGGCCAGCCTTGAAGTGGCTTGGACTTGAAAAGGTCTAAACAATCCTTTCCTTCATTGGAGCTTCTCCCACCTTCTTGAACTCTGTACTTCTTTCCTCCTCTTCCCCTGAGCTCTAGCGGTACCAGCCTGGCAATCGTTGCTTCTTAATAGTTGTACATTGGTCAATTGTGGGAGAGGGTGATGCTGGGGATGGTCTGTTCTGCCATCTTGAACGGGAGTCTCCAAGCCATTTCATTTTGAGTCTACGGTCTATTTGTCACATCAGTTTGGTATACCCCAAATTATATTACACACCTACTATGAGGATATGTGGAGTCACTGTGACCTCACTGACACAACTTTATTTAACTTGATTATTCTAGGACTATGCAGATTTTCCTACAATTAGGAAAGGCATATTCTTCCTTGCAATATTTATGAAGATACTTCAAAAAATTCATGGAATGTTTCATATTATCTTTTAACTCCATTTTTCCACAAACTTTTTGAAGTGCCCTCGCACTCACAAGTAAAATAAAATCATTCAGACTGACTTTAAAAAACACAGAATCAAACATTTCACTATATTTACATGATCTCCTACTAAATATTTATAGTGATAAGTTCACTTGCTAAAAACAAATACCAATGGCAATGCAAAATAGCACAGCCACTTAGGAAAAAAGTGCCAGTTTTTCTTTTTCTCTTTTTTCTCTCTTTTTTTTTTTAGCCATTGGGGCATTTTATTTCTATGTACGTATATCCATAGAAAAAGAATCCCGGGATTTTCCCTCCTGTGTGTTTTTGTCTTGTTTCTTCATGATGCCCCATGTTTCATCATCACAGTTAGAAACAAGATGATAACTTTGGAACATGGCTTAATAAGAACCTGGCATTTGCTTTCTCTTTATTGTTGACACTCTTGAGAGCATCAGCCAGAACATTTATGAGCACTATTAGGGCCAAGCAAATAGAGGGCAGAAAGAGCAAATGTCTTGAGTCTACATCAAGACACACATCCCAGTGCCCATAAGCTGGGAAGGAGCAGTACCATGTACCAATAACCAATCTTAGTTCCACAACAGATCACACTGTTAACTGCACAGCTCTTGAGAAACTCTCTAACCACTGTTATGGGTTGAATTGTGTCCCCTTCCAAAACAATATGTTGGGAGTCCCCATTCATATGATGAAATCCTAACCCCCAGTACCTCAAAATGTGACCTTATTTGGAGACAGGGTCTTTACAGAGTTAAGTTAAAATGAGGTTGTGAAGGTGGGCCCTGATCCATTACAACTGGCATCTTTTAAAAAGAGGAAATTTTGGACATACAGACAGATATGCATGCAGGGAAAACACCATGCGAAGATGAAGGCAGAGATCAGGGTAATGCTTCTGTAAGCCAAGAAACGTCAAAGATTGCCAACAACCAAAGTCTAGGAGAGGCAAGGAACAGTCTCTCTCAGAGCCCTCAGAAGGAACCAACTCTGCTGACAACTCGATCTCAATTTCTAGCCTCCAGAACTGGAACAATAAATTTCTGTTGTTTATGACACATAGTTTGTGGTACTTTGTTTACAGCAGCCCTAGCAAACTGATACAACATATATTTTTTCTTCATTTACTTAAATATTCAATAGTATGTGGGCTACACATACTATATATGTACAGATCATTTTTAAACCTGTGGAAATTTTTCCCTGTGTGTGTGTGTGTATGTATGTGTGTGTGTGTGTGTGTGTGTGTGTATATATATATATATATATATATATATATGTGTATATATATATATATATATATATTTTTTTTTTTTTTTCCTGCTGGCCAGTACAAAAATCCAACTCCTGACCTTGGTGTTATCAGCAAAAACGCTCTACCCCACTGAGTTAACCAGCAGCCCCCTAATTTTTAAATTGTACTCCTATGTATCCTATTCCAAGAGGGGAGTCTATCTGACCAAATTGACTGTCCAACTGATTTCTTTGCAAGCATGTAACATACTGACTTTTTAAAAGAATGAGAATTGTCAACTAATGTATTGAGCTCTTACTATGTGCTAAGTGCCTTAGGTATGTTATTTAATCCTCGCAAAAAATTTAATTTGTCAAGGGTTAAGATCCCCTTACTGGTCATCTTTTAAAAAAAAATTTAATTTGTATTTTTGAGAAGATGATAACGTTATTCGAGCACAGCAAACAAAAAACAAAAAAACAAAAAACCATATTGACTTTTTATCTACAGATAATGACTGTGAAAGTAACATAGCTTGTTGTATCCATGAATGAATGAAAACTTCAATGAGAACTTAATGTTTATTTGGTGGTGGGGGATGGCTGGCCAGTACGGATCCGGGAACCCTTGACCTTGGCCTTGTCAGCACCACACTTTACTAACTAAGCTAACCGGCCAGCCTATTAAGTGCTTATTATGGCCACTGTTCCACTTATTACTGTTACTTCATTAAATCTATAAAGTCTTTGATTCTAAGATGCACCTTTATCTTATGTGTCACTGAGAAAGAAAAAATGCTTTACATTGACAAGACTGTTAGACATTTCAATTTCAGATATTAAAAACAGGGAAAACTGAATCTTGGAATGTATGAAATATGGTAACTCATTTAATCCTAACAAAACTTTATGAGATATGTACAATTTTATTTCCATTTTACAGATGAACCTCTACGGGTAGAGTACAAACTACACTAAAAAAGAATGAGTTAATTTCCCTTTAAAAGTCCATTGTATGCTCCAATTTACAGAAAACATTGAATCAAGCAACTGGAAGTGTTGGTCCCAAAATAAAATGGGATGCCTAGGCTGACTGATGATGGGAGCTAAGGTTGAGGAAAAAAACATTACACTCGGGTTAGACGAGCGTGGAAACCATCTGCGACTAAGGAAGGCAAAATCCTCACGGTTTAGACGGCTGAGGAACACGCCGTCCTCGATCTTAACCTCCCCTACGGAATCCGGTGTAAAATCCATGGGGGATGGGTGGGGCATAGTCAATAGAACCATCAAGCGCTGCAGGTCTAGACATGCTTCCCAAACACTCCTCAAAAAATGTGCCACTTACTACAGCAATGATTCTCCAGGTTTGGTCCCTGCAGTCTCGACCAGCAGAATCCACAGGGAAATTGTTAGAAATGCAAATTATTGACCCTACTCTACCTAAATACGAAATCCGCGGCGGGGCCTGGCGATCTGAATTTTGGCTACCCCTGCAGGGGATTCTGACACACGCTAAAGTCTGAGAACTGCTGAGTGACAGAAAAGAATTTCTGGCAGACAGGGAAGAGATTACAGAAGCGAACGGGAAGGAACAGCATCCCTTTCTTCTAGAGGCTGCTTTGGCCGGCCGCCCCGACGGGGATTCTGCGCTTTCCTCCCCGCGCGACCAAGCAGGGGCGCCGAATCCACAACCCAGTAAGGAGCCTAAAGGGGAACCCCCGAAATCCAGTCGGAGTCTCCACGCGGAGGCAGCGCTTCCGCCCGCGGGCCCCCACCGCTTCTCCTCCGCTCTAGCCACTCGGCCCGGACTCCTGGCCCCGACCCAGGCCCACCTCCCCTCTCCGCCCTCCTCGTCCTGCCTTCCACCCCCTACCCCATCCCGTCCCACACGCCTCAGCCTCGCAGCGGTCAGCTACGGAGAGGCAGAGGACGCGGGCGCGCGTGCCAGCGGCGGGGCACACGGCCCGGAGGAAACCCGCAGCCCGCCCGCCCTCACTCCGCGAGTGACGTCGCTGCGGGAGTCGGTGCTCGCAGAGTCCCGCCCCGGAGGTGTCCCCGGCTTCTGGGGCGGGCCCCCACTGCGCCCGCACTGCGCTCCCACCTGCGGGCATCTGTTCAAATAAGCTCTGCTTCTGCGTGTGGGGATGTTTTTTCTTCTCACGTGGCCGCAGTCCTGAGCTGTTTCACACTATCGCCATCCAGAGTTTGCTATGAATAGATGAATTTTACTCAGGCCCCAACGGGGAAGACTAACTTCTTTTTTTTTTATTAAGACCCTGCCTTTTGAACACACCGCCCGACGCTTGTACCGTTGGATGGTTTTAGTGAGACGCTCGATGGTTTTAGTGAGAAGACGGACAAACTTGACTACCTAGAGGAAGTAAAAGTCATAACAAGGTTTCTTTCCCTAGGTGGATACCGAAGGATCACTGAGAGCGTGGGCGCCCAGCGACCGGGGCCGGTCACCGAGTCCTCACCGGCCCGGCGCGGGGGTGGGGGAGGGGGCGGTGCCGTGCGAGCCCCACCGGCCGGGAGAGCCGGAGACTCGGGAAGGACGGACGTTGAGGGAGCCAGCCGGCTGCGGCCTACCCACTGATGGGCCGCTGCAGCCAGCGGGCTTCCGCGAGGGGGCGGCTCAGGGCGTCACTGGGGCCGCGCCCCCTGCTGGTCCGCTCTCCGGCGTCTCTCCCGTCTAGGCCGCCGCCACCGGCGCCACAGCTGCCGTTGGTCTCCTCCGCCTCCTCCGCCGGTAGGGCAGTTTGAGAGTTCGGGGCTGCGCCCCAAAGAGGAAGACTAATTTCTAAGTTTCTCCATTCTTCTCTCTTCAATTGTCCTGTCCATTAAGTGGTTTAATATTCCTCTGTTGAATGGACAGTGGGAAGAAAACGAAAGTTTCTGTTTCCTCTTCACCGCCCTCAGAGCCCTAAAGACACAGGTGACTCCACCCTATCCGTGAAGAGGGGATCACTCTCAGGTGCTGGGCCCAGGGCCTCTGTGTGGCAGAGATCACACTGACCTGGCTTTGGTACAGAGGAAGAAATCCGCGACTTGAAAATGGTGGAAGTTAGGGCCGGCCCGTGGCTCACTCGGGAGAGTGCGATGCTCATTACACCAAGGCCACGGGTTTGGATCCTATATAGGGATGGCCGGTTACTCACTACGGAGAGCATAGTGCTGACAACACCAAGTCAAAGGTTGAGATCCCCTTACCGGTCATCTTTTAAGGGGAAACAAAAAAAAAAAATGAAATTGGTGGAAGTAGGGTCCCAGAGGACCTTCCAGAAGTGGACAGCCTTCTGGAGCAGAGATTCATGTGCCTCGGGCAGAGCAAGTCTCTTTAAAGACGGAGCTCTGGGGGTAGGATCCGCCTCAGACCAGGGAATACAAGAATGTATTAATATGCCTTAAGCAGAATCAGGGCTGAATTTGGGGGGAGGCAAGGGAAGGTCAGAGTAAATTATTATTCTTTGCTGTTTTCAGAGCCTCCTTCTCATTCCATCACATCTACTGTGGGAATCAGTCCTGTTCTGATACTATGTGGTTCTTTCTGTAATTGTTAAAGCTGTATTCCAGGGGAAGAAAATCTCACATAAGGACTGGTGTGAAGATTCTTCCTCTCCTCTGCTTCACCAGTGGACCCTCCATACCCTCCCCCACCCACCCCACCCCTCATTCATCCAGTGGATAAATTGCTCCAGTTTTTGCCCTTAATAGTACCCTTGAAATGATGAAGTAGAGAGCCTGGTCCACAAGTGGTCAAGGTGTCAGCCTTTTAGGCCAAGGAGCTGCTTAGTGGTTGAGCAGCCATCTGCATGGAGCCTGACCTGGGGATGCTGCACTGTGAGAAAGGAAAGGTCAGTAGAGGAAGTTTCCAAGCGTCTGTGCCAGAGTCCTTTCCGCAAGTCTTTCCATAAACTCTGGAGAGTCTAACAAGTGGCTGGAGAAGTGAAGGAATACTTGTCACTGTTTGGAACACTGAATCCTTACATAGAAAAGCTAAAACCACAGGTGGTGATATTTTAAAACAGAAATTGGAACCAACGAAGGAAACCAATGATGACATACTGGAGGATCCCTCTGGGGAAAAGTAACAAATTGAATGCTGTGTTGCTATAGTCCTTTCAACATTTATCTATTCTACTAAAGGGGTTAGAGGGAGAAGATCATGCCTTGGTAATCAGATGATATTTTAAAAATGACCGAAAGGTGTGTTATACTTAAATAAATTTTAAAAAGTATTTTTATTATTTGGCAGCTAGCCAGTATGGAAATTAAAAATTACTTAAGTGATCAATGTTGTAAGTAGGAACCAGAAACCATCCGATAAAGATGTTGAAGGTTTTCTGCAGTTTTCCAGCAAGTGCGTTACTTTCGGGAGTTATTCTCTCAATAACTGCCTTATTTCCTCCTTTCATGATAAAATTGCTACCATGGGAAGACTGGAGGGGAACCAAGAAAGGCAGAGAAGCAGACAAGTGCTGAACAGGCTAGGAACTGTCATGCTTGGGTATATGCATTTCCCACCAGGCCAGTAATACTGCATGAGCTGGCTTGATTCTTGGAAAAGAATGATAGTCCTGCTGGTGGGAAGATATATTGAATTTCTCTAGGGTGCCCCAGCAATGAGCCACTTTTGCTTTGGTATCTCTTAGATGGGAAAATGCAGCTCCCTGGCAAACTTGCTCCTATGCCATCGATAAAACTTCAAGGATTACATAATCCCGTGTATCATCAACTGAATGACTGTGGTACCATGTTGTCATTATGAGCACAAGACATTTTCTGGAAACAAATGGTAACAAAAAGTGTACTTCTCATATTGTGGTTACCCAGGTGGGTTTAGACAAGTAACAGCTGTTGAACTTCACCAGAAGGATCCAGTGGCACTTGTAGAACTAGCTGTTTATGGCATGCTGACAAAAATCCCTCACAGAAGAATGCTGATGCAAAGGTTGCATCTTTTTCCAGATGAGGATATTCCAGAAGATATTCTTAAGAATTTAGTGGAAGAATAACCACCAAAAAAAAAAAAAAAAAAAAAAAAAAGAAGAAGAATTTAGTGAAAGAGCTTCATCAACCACAAAAAGTTCCTAAACATTTTAAATGAATACACACAAGAATAAAGGCTTTCCCAAGAGTGTGGTCTCCACCTGAAGACTATCAGCTGTAAGAAAAATTACAGAAAATAACAATAATGTGATTGAAACTTCTTTGTGATGAGTTTCTCTAACCGACAGGACAGACTAAAACAACTGCTTCCACTCAGCACCTGTTACAGGTACTGAATGTTTGTAAGGAAAGGTCAGGAAGGGATATTCCTTCAATGGGAAACTGCAATAAAATATACTATTTTATAGAATTGTTTTATTATGTAATCTGATTTGAATGTTATAAATGATTATAAGGATAAAATTGCTCACTTAGTTAACTGGGGGGGAAAAAGATGTGGGAACATTTTACTGAGAAATAGGGAGTTAGGAGGAATCTGGCCAACATGAATATCTGTCTGATAGAGAAAAACCTTATTTAGCTGCTCATGATAAACATATATACATCTTTCTAATCAATGCAAGTAACAAGAAAATTCTGCATATTCTTTGCACAGAAGATGCTAGCATGAATAAGGCAGAGAAACTAAGCTATATGGTAGACATTTAGGAAAATTAAGTTTCCAATCTTCAGCTTTTTTTTTGGCAGCTGGTGGGTAAGAGGTTCCAAATACTTGCCCTTTGTGTTATAACACCTTTGCTCTAACTAACTGAGCTAAACAGCCAGCCCCAATCTTCAACTTTTCAATGGAAGATACTCATGTGGAACCCATAATTAAAAGGTTTTTATCTTGCTGACTTTTTTTGTTTGATGAAATCTTAAACAAAGTTCTTCATATTAATGAGGCATCCCACATTTGTTATATTAATAGGGTTTTTCCTCAGGGTACACTTTTCTGAATATTCATAAGAAATGAGGGTGACCAGGGCCAGCCTGTGGCTCACTTGGGAGAGTGCAGTGCTGATAACACCAAGGCCACAGGTTCAGATCCCATATAGGGATGGCCTGTTAGCTCACTGGATGAGCATGGTGCTAACAATACCAAGTCAAGGGTTAAGATCTCCTTACCAAGTCAAGGGTTAAGATCTCCTTACCGGTCATCTTTAAAAAAAAAAAGAAAAGAAAGAAAGAAAGAAATGAGGATGACCAAATGGTTGTCCTACACTTGCTGTTATCAGGAGATTTTTACTTCTCTGGTGTAGGATTCTCTGATTTATAAGCAGATTTGAGATCATTATAAAGGCTTTCCCACATTTGTCATTTATATAAAGATTTTTTTTCTAGTGTGGTCTTACTGATGCTACGATTTGATTGAGTAATTTCTCATCTGCTTCTCTCCAGTATGGGTTTTCTGAAGTTGAACATGGTATAATCTTGAACTATCATATTTTTGGGGTCTGGCTCCTGTGTGAATTCTCTGATGTAATATAAAACCAGACCTAAACTGAATACTTTCCCAAATTTATCACATTTATAGGAGCTATCATTAGTATGATTACTCTAAGGTATAAAGCAGCACTTCATGATAAATGGGTAACATTCCCATCATATTTAAAAAACTGCACTGTTCAGGATGGTAGCCACGAGCCACATGTGACTATTTAAATTTAGAGTAACTAAAATGAAAGAAAATTGAAAATTCAGTTCCTCTTTACTTCAAGTGCTCAGTAGCCTCATACAGTTTGTGACTAGAACACTGGAGAGCACAAATTATAGAACATTCCAATCACAGAAAATTCTATTGAACAGCACCATGTAGAGTTTTTCAGTGCGTTTTTTTTTTTTTTTTTTTGACCGGTAAGGGGATCTTAACCCTTGACTTGGTGTTGTCAGCACCACGCTCAGCCAGTGAGCGAACCGGCCATCTGTATATGGGATCCGAACCCGGGGCCTTGGTGTTATCAGCACCGCACTCTCCCGAGTGAGCCACGGGCCGGCCCGCGAGTTTTGATTAATATAACTGAGTTCTGAATGAAGTTTTCCACACTCTTCACATTTATACAGTCTATTCCATGTATGATTTACTCTGCTGTCCTGATGAACTTGGATATTCACTGACAATTCAGCACTCAGGATCCTTGGAAATCCCACACTGAGTCTGTCTTATACATCTTGTGCTTCACTCTCCTCAAATGTAGTACTGCAGAACAAACTATCTGTTGTCAGTTTGGGGAAACAAAATGATCATGAAAGTGTCACTTCTTCCCCGTTTTAATGTTCCAATTCCCACCCAGCCCCTTCCTTCCTGAGGCCTAGGTTCTAATTCAATCCAATTGACTGCAAAAGACAAGTCCCCCCATTTTTATGCTGTTTATATTCATTTCCTTAAAACAACTTATCACATTAGCATATTTTGTTAGTAATGTGTCTACTACAGAAGCAGCCCCTCAAACAAGAGGAAAAAACATCAGGAATATGAGTTTACAAATGATAAGCATTATATTGCTTATTAGAATTGACAGATTGGAGGAAAAGTTTTAAAATGGAATGAATTTCTCAGCCTTTATATAAGTCATTATTAAATCACTTGTTTAAACAAAGGAAAAGTTATTTTTCTAAAGATTTAATATTTTACTTTTCATGGACTTTATAGCACCTCTGTCCTTTATTTTTTTTTCTCTTTATTTTTATTTTTTAAATTTATCAATATACAATATAGTTGGGTTTTGTGTCCCCTTACTAATTCCTCTTTTTCCTCCTCCCTCTTCCCCCTCTCTCCATCCCCCATCAACATCTTATCTGTTCACTTGTCATAACAAGTTCAAGGAATTGTTGTGATTGTTGTGTCTTCTCCCCCTTCAACCCCCATGTTTGTATATTTACTTGTTTTTATTAGCTCCCACAAAAAAAGTGAGAACATGAGGTATTTCTCTTTCTACACTTGACTTACTTCACTTAATATAATTTTCTCTAAGTTCATCCTTGTTGCTGTCAATAGTAGTATTTAATTCTTTTTTATAGCAGAGTAGTATTCCATTATGTAGATATACCACATTTTCCTTATCCACTCATCTAATGATGGGCATTTAGGCTGGTCCCAACTCTTGGCTATTGTAAATAGCACTGCAATAAACATGGAAGTACAGGTATCCCTTTGACATGATGATTTCCATTCCTCTGGCTATATTCCCAGCAGTGGAATAGCTGGGTCATATGGTAGATCTATCTGTAATTGTTTGAGGAACATCCATACCATTTTCCATAAAGGCAGCACCATTCTGCAGTCCCACCAACAGTGTAGGAAGTTTCCTTTTTCTCTGCATCCTCGCCAGCATTTGTCACTCTGTCTTTTGGATTTTAGCCATCCTAACTGGAGTGAGATGGTATCTCAAAGTGGCCATTTCCCGAATGCTGAGTGATATTGAGCATTTTTTCATGTGTCTGTTGGCCATTCGTATATCTTCCTTTGAGAAATGCCTATTCAGCTCCTTTGCCCATTTTTTAATTGGGCTACTTGTTTTTATGCTCTTAAGTTGTTTGAGTTCCTTGTATATTCTGGTTATTAATCCTTTGCCAGATGCATATTTTGCAAATATTTTCTCCCACTCTGTTGGATGTCTTTTTGCTCTGTTGTTTCTTTTGCCGTGCATTAGCTTTTTGGCTTGATATAATCCCATTCATTTATTTTTCCTTTGGTTGCCTGTGCTTTTGGGGTCATATTCATAAAGTCTGTACCCAGTCCTACTTCCTGGAGTGTTTCCCCTGTTTTCTTTAAGGAGTTTTATTGTTTCAGGGTGTATATTTAATTCTTTAATCCACTTTGAGTTGATTTTGGTATATGGTGAGAGGTATAGGTCTAGTTTCATTCTCCTACATATGAATGTCCAATTTTCCCAGCACCATTTACTGAAGAGGCAGTCTCTTCCCCAGTGTGTGGTCTTGGAGCCTTTGTCAAAGATCTGGTGGCTGTAGGTAGCACCTTTGTCCTTTAGAGGTTTCAAATGATTTAAAACATTGCTTAGGAACTGGATGAGCCATAAAATATTAGTGTAAAAAATAATGTTTTTAAAATGATGATTTAATATACTAAAAGAACCTACTGACAGATGAGACAAAGGCAGATGATGCCTGTTTAGGGGTAAATAGAAGTCATCGAGTTCACCAAATCTGAATTGAGCCCAGCCCAGAGGTTAGGGCTAGGATGAAGTACACTCACCCTAGCACAGTAAAAATGCTTCAGGTATGTCTAATGGATGAGGAGGGGGTTCATTTCCTTAAAGAAATCGATCAGTTAAACCTGACTACATCTATCAAAAAGTATAAATTCTACTAAAGCTACCCTAGAGGATTACTGAGACTGCCTATAGAGGCAAAATCCTCAGAATTCTTCCAACAATTCCAACAAGACATGGTGGTGACATTTTGCAGCTAAGACGGGAGTG
The DNA here is from genome assembly GCF_000696425.1 of Galeopterus variegatus. Classification (NCBI taxonomy): domain Eukaryota; kingdom Metazoa; phylum Chordata; class Mammalia; order Dermoptera; family Cynocephalidae; genus Galeopterus; species Galeopterus variegatus. Next base: position 209,094 of record NW_007729373.1, on the reverse strand, counting down.
CCAAGAGAAAATTATCAATGGAAATCTGAGTGAATTGAATCCTCAGAATTCTTCCAACAATTCCAACAAGACATGGTGGTGACATTTTGCAGCTAAGACAGGAGTGCCAAGAGAAAATTATCAATGGAAATCTGAGTGAATTATATAAACTTTTTTCTCCTAAAGAAATTGAGATAAAACTCACTGTAAGAGCCAGAGATAAAAGTTAGAAAATGTTTTGTGTTGTTTATGTGGTTGATACAAAGTATCATCCTCCTGAAAAGCAGACCTCTGAAAAGGCCCTAACATATCCCACAACCTTACTGTATGAGCAAGACCATAATGATACATATTAAGAGTTAGGAGGAATACTTTTTCAGGCTGAGTGTTGATACACCACAGCAACACAAAGAAACCTTATGATTTCAGAAGGCTCAATACTGGTGAACAAAATAGAAAAATCTTGTTCCCAGAGAAGGGACCCCCTAAAATATCTACTTGCCTCAACATTAGAAAAATCATCCCTATTTCAAACCTATTCATGCATGTTAAAAAGCCAAACAAAACAACTTGAGAACTTCATCCATTAATGTGAGATCTGAGACATGCAGAAGTCAATCCCTTTTAAGACTCCCGCTTTACAAATGTGTCAGGTATAATGACAAGAGGCTGTGATTTCCACTAGCTGGCATGTCTTTTTTAATTGGTACAAGTTTTTAATCTCACGGTTTTGGTGTGCCCACAAATGTAAGAAATTATTGACCAATTCACTGCAGGGGAAAATATGATGACCCCTTTTTTCTGAGGCTTATGAGAAACCTGAGTGAACAGCATACAATGTAAAAAGAACTGAAAACACTCTGACTTTTATTTTATGCGTGATCTAATCTTCATTTTAAAATATATATATGTACCATCTAAAGAAAAAAATAATTTTTGACATTTCTGTTAAGGTAGAGAGGCAGATAGGGAGAAAAGAAAGAAATGGATCCATGACAAGTTTAAGGGACTATAACCTTAGATGGTTTCAGGATAGACTAACCAAGAAAATGAAAGAAAACTAGTATGAAAAAAAAACCAACTTTAACTAGTAGTTATGTTTAATGCTTCAGTCACATGCTGAAGAAAATTTCACTTTTATTATTAGTTAAAAAATTGGCAGTACTCTATGAATTAAATAATACACATTATTGAGACCTTCAGAAAAAAAAACAGAATGGCTAATTATAATCTAAGGCCTAAAACCATGGAGGTAACAACGACAAAAGTTACTTAATTTTTAAACCAGCTCATGACCCTGGGATTTAAACTGAAAATGGCCAGGGTCCCAGGTTTGATCCTTGTTACTGGCCAGCCACACACACACACACAAAAATAAAGGAAAAGAAAAAAAGGGGCGGGGGGGGCCACTACCCACCTACTTCTTTAATATATTCTAAATAAGTTTTCTATTCTTAATTTTTTTTTTTTTTTTTTTGCCTTCATCTGGCCCTCATCTCCCATTTCCAATTGCTGTTAATGACATGTTGAACCACTTCTCTTCTGCCCTGGGGCCTGTGTCTGTGGCTTCAGCTTCCAATGATCTCTCCCAATAATCACTTCTATCTTTTAAAAAGATTAGGAAATAGTAGTTAGTGGAGATTTGCTGTTCGCCCAGAAATTATCGTTCAAGAATGTCTTGAAGTTGAAGAAAAAAAAAATGAAGTTTTTTATATCATACACTACTCACATACATAAAACATACATGTCATTAATTGTAATCACATAATAGTAAGCAAATTTTCATATACAAAATAATATATTTGTTAAGACTCTAACAGTTCAAAAGGCTTTAAAAAAAAAAAAACTTATCTCACTTCTCACAATCTACCCTATGAGGTATGAGGACAAAATTCTTTATGAATGAGGAAATCGAAGCATAAAAATGTTCTGACTTGCTCAAGAATTTTATCAGTAAGCAATAGTAGAAACAATACTAGAACTCAAGACTTTTGATTTCTGTTTTGTGTTCTACACAAAAGTACCCCTAGACTCCATCCCTGCAACATTTCACATCCACCTTCCTTTTTTCTCTCCCTGTTTTTTGTTTTTCTCATCTCTTACTAATAAATGGTATCACCTTTATTGTATTTTCTACTCCCACTGGAATGTATTCTCTAGGAGGGTAGAGATTTTTGCCTGTTTTATTACTGGCACATAGTAGGCACTAAAATTTCTGCCAATATGCATTTGCATTTATTCACACTCTTGAAAATGTACAAAACCTGAAAAGTTGAAGACAAAGCATTAAAACTCAACATGAAACTAAATTGGACATTACCAGAGGGACCATAGGAAATAGGCTGAGAAAGAAAACAAAATAAACAGAAAAAGAAACCCCTCTGTGTTCCACTATGGCAGAATGACCTATGTGCTGACAGGAAACAAGCCTTGAATACCTTTAAAAAGGTCAAGGTCAGGCCGGCCCGTGGCTCACTCGGGAGAGTTCGGTGCTGATAGCACCAGGGTCATGGGTTCAGATCCCATATAGGGATGGCCGGTTTGCTCACTGGCTGAGCGTGGTGCTGACAACACCAAGCTAAGGGTTGAGATCCCCTTACCGGTCATCTTTATAATTAAAAAAAAAAAAAAAAAAAAAAAAGGTCAAGGTCAACTGTGTTAATTATCAAGACAGACTAGAAAAATATATACCATCATCAAACTATCTTGTGTCTGTGTATGAACTGAGTAACATATACAGTCACCAATCACTAACAGACTATACTGACTGATAATGATGCACATCTGTTACTTATGTAATGATTTGTGGACTGAAGAGCTAGCTGCAAAGTTTGTACTTTATCCAATTATTCAGTTACTACACTGTGAAATATTGAAATGTGAACCATGTTGTTGGGAAACCAGTGTTAAGTAAACCATGGTAACTGAACTTTGTGCATATCAGAACTGTGCAAGGCAAGGACTGTATTTAAAAAGAAAAACGAGAGTGGTACTGCCTATTGGGTATGCTTGTGGCTAGTTTGGCAAAATGCATTTCCTGCTATTGAGTGACAAAGATGATACCACCAAAACCCAGATCATAATATTTGCATGATTTTAAATTGCTCCCATTGTACACTCAGTCCAGGTCAGTGATAAGCGAAATTAAAGTTTTACCTTATTTACTACATTTCAAGAATTTCTCTTTGAGATGAACTTTCTGATGTCAATAACGTCTTAAGTACTTAGTGAAAGCTCTTCCACATACACCATACTTGTAAGATTCCTTCTCAGAATGAACTGGCAACTGTTGGATAAGACCTGATATTCAACTAAAGCATTTCCCACAATCATTACATTTATATGGTGTCTCCTGTGTGTGTTCTCTGACATAGAACAACATTTGACTTATCAAATGTTTTGATAAGTCAAGGTTTTTCCACATTCATTACATTTATAGGGTCTGTCTCCTGAGTGGATTCTCTGATGGTGAATTAAGCGGGTACTGACAACAAAAGCTTTATCACATTTGTAGGGCTTTTCTTGGGTGTGGATTCTCTGATGTAGATAAGGCGTGAGCTGTCAACAAAGGCTTTTCTACAGTCACTGCATTTGTAAGGTCAGTACCCTAAGCAGATTCTCCGACAAACAGTTAGGATTGAGCTCACATGAAAGGCTTTTCCACAGTGGCTACATTCATATGATTGTTTTCCAGTGTGAATTCGATGATAATTAATAAGGCCACATTTCTGTGTGAAACTTTTCCACATCCACTGCATTTTTTTTTTTTTTTTTTTTTTTTTTGCCTGTGGAACTGTCCTTCAAGTTTTCAGAGCTTTCCTTGTGTTGGTTGGCTTCTCTACCATCAGGTCTCTGAGAACCAACCCCACCTAATCTTTCAAGTATCTTCACTTGTGATTTTCTTCAGAAATTTTTTGCTGTACAATCAACTCACTGCTATGAATCCAGGGACTACTGTCTGAAAGAATAAACAGACTATGCAAATATCTCTTTTTTTCACTGTATGGAAGTTTAAAAAAATCCCAAAAACTAGTAATAGAAAGACAAACTGTAAATTACATTTAAAGGGATGTAAATTACCTATGGAAGATATTAATAATTTGGAAAACTATTAAAGTATAATAAAAACATGATTATTTAAAGCACCTTTTATATGTGAAGCATCATACTTGACATTTTCACGTGTTTACTCATTTAATCCTTAGAATAAAGGTGAGGTAGGTATGATTGTCCCCCTTTCACTGCTGAAACTGTGAGGTTAAGTAATTTATGTCAAGCACCATAAGAATTGCTGATATGGCACTTGGAGCCAGCTTGTCTACAATTCAGCTTGTGTACCATACACAGTTAAGGGAAAAGGAGCAGAATCATGAGCAGACATGGGAAGCAGCAAGATACAGAATAACATCAGTTATTCCTCAAACCTCTGCCAAGTGCCACCCCTTTATAAACTACCATAATCTTCCTTCTTCCTAACACTTAAAAGAAGCCAAGGACCTCCAGTCCATATAGGACAAACAGATCATTACAGGTCACATTTCTTGATTTAACTCATGTAATTTACTCCACAATAGGTTTCACCTTTTCAGTTAATTTGTTTGTCATGGTGTGAGAATTGCCCTCACCTGTCCAAGGCCAAAGGATGGACATGGTGACACGAGGTACAGCAAGGCCAAAGGATGGACATAGAGACATGAGGTACAGCGAAGCAAGACTTTAATTACAGCCTTGCAAGGTTTAGATGTCTGAAGGGCAGACACATGCGCAAGCGCTGTAGCAAGTAATTTATTCCCCAGTGCACAAGTCCCCTCCTCCTCACTGGTCGAGAGTACAGTGGGCTGCATGATCTTCCCAGATGACATCTAAGGTAACCCCGATTTATTACCCCTTTGTAAAAAATTTCTTTGTCTGAGGGCTCAGGACAAGCCCGTGAAAAAGGCCCGCTGAAACCGTGTGAAAGGAGAAACACTAGGGAATGAAGAGAACAATAAATGGCTAGTAACTCATTACCATCTCAAGGAGAACTTTATCTATTCAGCAACCCCCAGAAATGGGCTGGACCAGTCAGACAACTTTCAGACTGGGCCTGAATTATTTCTGAAAGTGAATCACTTAGATTATTTTCTTACAATGGCATATCTATTACATGCAAAGCATATAATTCAGGCAGTGGAAACAATTCCCGGATAATCTTTAGAATGCCTGACAACTTGTAGTAATGTATAAAAAATAGGAGTTTTTATTATTTCCTTTATACTTCATCTTGTTTACTTTACTCAATGCCACTCAAAACAGTCCTCAAACTATTTGTTACTGATTTATAATCTAATGAACTTGTACTAGAATGTATACCAATAGATGTTTTCTTCATTGATAAAGTTTTGTTTCCACACACACACACACACACACACACACACAAAACGGCAGCTTAAGTAAACTATGTTTAGTGATGTAGTTAATTTATATTCTACTGGAAGATTCTCTGACTAGTAAACCATACTGGGTGTAGCCCTGCTTATCAGCGTTTCAAATGGTACTAGACCAGAAGGAAGATTTTATCTCCCAGTGGTGAAATGATAAACTTTGGCATAATAATGACTGGTTCATGACACTATACATATCAGCTAGGTCCTTCATTCTGTGTCATATCCTTCTTTTTTTGTTATTGAAAATACCCTTTCTTTTATTTATATGGACTGAATTGTGCCTCTTCCCATTCATATGTGGAAGCCATAAACACCAATGTAATGGTATTTGGAGATGGGACCTGTGGGAGGTGACCAGAGTTAGATGAGGTCATTAGGGTGGAGCCCTCATGATGGTATTCACGCCCATATACGAAGTCACACCAAAGAGGTCTCTCTGCCATGTGAGGACACAGTGACAAGGTGACCATTTATGAGCCAGGAAAAGAGCCCCCATCAAGAACTGAATCAGCTGGCACCTTGATCTTGAACTTCACAGCTTCCAGAACTGTGAGAAAACAAATTTTTGTTGTTTAAGCAACGCAGTGTATGGTATTTTGTTAAGGCAGCTCAAGCAGACTAATACAGTAGTTATTTTATTCATGTTCTTTCTTATAAAATAGAGTTGTAATCCAATTGTACCCTACAACTGTAATCCAAATTTTTCTTTTTAAAATATTTTACATATTTTTGAAATCCAAGAGTCTGAAAACTATTTCGTGTGATTACAAAAGTAGCAGCAAAATATTCTTCACAAAAGGCTTTCATCCACTAATAGTGTAAACTTTAAGTGCTTTAGTTTCTTTATCTGTAAAAGGAATTGTAATAACAGCATCCACCTTTACAAGATTGCAGTAAGGATTACCTGAGATAAAACATGTGCTTAGAAAAATGCCTGGCACATAGGAAGTGCTACCTATCATTATTTTAACAAATGTTATATTCATTTTTATTATTCCAAGTTGATTGAGCAGCAATCCATCTATCATTGGTAATAAACACACTCAATTCCTTTCAGAGGCACCTTTGCACAAAATCAGAAATTAAGGGTGACTCTTAAAGTTAAAATACTGTGTTTTCATCCACAGACCCCGAGCATGAATATGAGAACTTAAAAGTCACAAGCCTCCAAGTAAACTTTTTAAAGAGAAAAACATTCCACAAATGAAAAATGGGGCCAGGTTTATACAAATGAAAACTCAAGAGTACTCATATGGTGAGAGGAAATTAATGCATACTTGACATAGTTTGGATGTTTGTCCCCCCAAAGCTCATGTTGAAATCTGATCCCCAATGTGGTGGTGTTGGAAGGTGTTTGAGTCATAGAGGAGGATCCCACATTAATAGATTAATGTTGGGGGAGGGGGACAGGCAATGAGTGAACTCTTGCAGGAATGGATTAGTTAAAAAGAGCCTGGCAATTCCCCTCCCTCTCCCTCTTGTTTCCTCTTGCAAAGTGATCTCCCTGCACCCACCAGCTGCCTGTCATGAGTAGAAGCAGCCTATGACCAACACCAGATGCAGCTGTCCCAGACTCATGAGTCAAATAAACCTCTTTTCTTTATAAATTATCCAGACTCAGGTGTTCTGTTACAGCAACACAAAAACAAACTAATACAATAGTCAAGAATAAAAGATGGTTGACTGGCAAAATCAGATGGAAATTGTACTAGTCAGTTTTGTGCTGCTATAACAGAAATATCTGACACTGGGTAATTTATAAAGCACAGAGGTTTATTTGGCTTATGATTCTGGGACAGCTGTGTCGGGTGCGGACCTCAGGCTGCTTCTATTCATGGTCGAAAGCGGCAGGCAGCCAGCGGGTACAAGCAGATCACATGGTGAGAGGAAGCAAGAAGGAGAGGAGGTGCCAGGGTCTTTTAAACAATCAGCTCTAGTGGAAACTAATAGAGCGAGAACTAACTCGTGAATCCCCCCTCCCCCAAGGAGAGCATTCATCCATTCATGAGGGATCGGCCCCCATGATGCAATCAGTTTTCAACACTGCCACACTGAGGATCAAATTTCCACATGAGGTTTGGAGGGGACAACACATCAGAAATTTTGAGTTGGAGCAATATTTCAGGGAAAGAGGGAAGGAAGAACAAGTACTAAATTCTTTCTGCCTGGTTTCCTATTGGGGGCTGAGAATCATGTACTTGATCACCTTCCAGTTAAAGTAGAGACCTGTGGCCCCTAGTGTCTTGTGAGGATAGGGGGTAAGGACGGTAGATTCACATGCTATTGTGGAACACCTATAGCAAGAGTCAGAATTCCAGAGTTCCTACACCCTTAGTAAATTACATAGACCACAATTCTAACTATTGCTTTTGCTCCCCAGGTAAGATAAAGGAACATCTCTATTTTCCTCTCCTTCTCTCCCTTCCAACTGGATCAAATCCTACTCCTTAACCTTCTCTTGTAAGGAGTGGTTAGTCTGTGGAGATTCATTTTTTAACTGGGTCGCTGAGGATAGGAACTTGAAATGAGGTGACTCCTGTGCTATTTCTATGGGTTCCATCTCCTTCCAGGACATTTCCTGTGTACTAACAGGAACCTAGGAAAAACAGGGTACTGATAGACTCATTAAGGCATCAATATGAGAACTGGAGCTAAAAAATCATAGAAGAGAAAAATCCATGAAAATCCCAACATGGAGAAGGTACTTTCCCATCCCCAGAGACAAGGACAAAATAAGAAGCTAGAAGCTCTAGACTCGACTAGAGAAAACTGAAATTTGCCCATTCTCCAGGTGCTGGGCAAATGCCATCACCTCCCATCTGAACCCCCTTACTTTCCTGAGGATAGGTCACATTCTCTCTCCCACCTGATCTCCTGGCTTATCAAGCTGTTTCTCTAAATCCTCCAGCAGAGTCACCACCTCCTTCCTGCTCTCTGGATGTTGCTCCTACACCCAGTCCTGGAGCTCCTCACGCAGGATGGTCAGAAACTGCTCCACCACCAGCAGCTCCAGGATCTGATCCTTAGTGTGTGTCTTGGGCTCCAGCCACCACCAGCAGAGTTCCTGGAGACAGTTCAGAGCTTCGTGAGGCCCAGGTGTCTTAATAGCCAAACGGTTTGAAACGCTGGCAAAAGATATCCCTACTGTGGTGTTTCTTCCTATGAATATTGGATTAATTTCCAAATATGTTCATTTTTCTTCGCCTTCAAGATCACAAGCTTCCCTGTAAACTGGAGGGACAAAGTTACAACTTTGCTTGACTTCACGGTCTGCTGGGTTGCAATAACCCCCACAAAGACCGTTGAGAGTTACTTCCCTTGAGGTCCTTTCCACTGTGGAAAGGAAGTAGGCACCTCTACTATGATGAACAGGACAATCTAGATGCCACCTACATTTTGATTTAGGAAAGAGGATTTTAAAAAATCACTATTTGAAAAAAAAAATGCTAAACTTATTTGCATTCTACCAAAAGAATTAATTTCCAGACTACTCCATATGCAAAGAAAACCTGTAAGAGATGATATATCACAAATCGAAATAAAATCCTAGATAATAAAAGAGTCTTATTTTTCCTCCTTCCCTAAGAATTAGCTGCCCCCTCCTCTGTTATGCCACAGCATTTGTTCATCTCCTCAATGGTACTTAGGTGATGCTGGAATTATTCAATGATGTGTCTTATCTTCACGACAGAAGCTGATTTCCTCCCTTTTATATAACAATTTCATATTGATTTAGTCCCTTAGTCTACGAAGTGCTTTCACAAACATCTTCTTGATGTCACAATAATAAAACAGGATAATAGATAAAAAGAGAAAAAGAATCTGTCGTCCAAAATAACTTAAGGATCAGAAAAATAAATAGAAAAATCTCTAGTTTAAACGTCTACGATGTGACAGACCCTCCAAGGCCCTGAGGAAAGTGAACAGCCAACGTGAACGTTTCACGTGAAAGGACGTAAGTCTGAACGTTTCACGTGAAAGGAAGACCTCCACGAAGTCCCGAGTTTGAAAAGTCCGAAGGCCCCACGTAGCTCCAATCAGCCGCACAGCCGCTCCCTCCGGGGAGCGCACCTCACCCCTGGCTCACCCCTGGCTCACCTCTGGCTCACCTCTGCCCCGCCAGCCAGCTAATCCGATTTTCTCACTGGTAGACCCACGTGCTGCGTGGGGCGGGGAGGAGTAAAAATTAACTTCTGACGGTAGAGAGTCCATTTAGCCGATAAAACCAAGGTTACCTCCGGGTCCTCTCTAGGACGCTGGAGGTCTCGTTTTCTCGGTGGTTTCCTAACGTCACTTTCCTGCACCACAGAGCGAGCAGAAGAGCCGCCAAAACTTTCAAACTCATTCTCCGCCTCCAGAGTTAACCGAAAGTTTGCTTCTTCCGTCAACTTGCACAATTAGCGGGCTGTTTTCTTTTCCCGCCGATTCTACACAAAGCATTTACAGACCTCTTACTTTGTGCTAGGAACAGTTATGCATTTTGCATACATTATCCCACTTCATCCTGGAAATATGACTCATGGTAGATCGTCTTCTGCTAGCGAAAGAACTTGAAACGGGAAAGTACCGTGGCCTTTTGGCCCCAAATCTACAAAATTTTACAGAGCCAGAGTGCTTTTTCCTCGAGCCCTATGACAGAATTCCACAGAATTCCCTCAGGGGAGTTCATCTTTTGTTTTTTTCAGGGAGCTAAGTAACATTGGGAGGTTGGGGTGACCATGGAAGTTTCTAAACAAAAGAGACTTAACAACAGACATGTCCTCTCTCCCACCTCACAGATAAATGCTATTTTATTTTGAAAAGTAGGCAATGAGGATGGGGTTGGGAGTGAGAAGTAGGAAATTCCATCAATTTTGTGAACGTTTTCCAGAGGATAATTAACTCATTCAGTGAAAGAATCAGAAATGTGAGCAATGCTGGGAGAATAGGACAAATCCAGACATACAGGATGGATTCTGGATAAAAAACTGTTGGAGTGAGCAGGACTGAAGTCATGTTGGGACCTAAAGCTGCCTGGGCTGTGGGGGGCGCCCACTCTTTCTTCCCATCCCTGACTTTCTCATCTCGCTTGCTAAGTAGGAAAACAAGGCTGAGAAGCTAATTAATACTTTGCAAAGCTAACAGTTCTTTCTTTGAGACTTGTAGAGTTTTGAGAAACGATCAAGGCCAAATGACTGAAGCTGACCTTGGGCACTAGCCAAGTACACTGGCGCAAATCAAAATTTTGCAGAGTCCTCAGATAACAGTGAAGATGAGAACAGAAACCAGATGAGTCCCTTGGCAAGACCTTGTTCCTGACCCATAGAAATGGACCCTTTACAACTCACATCTCCTGCTCTCCTGCTTTTCACCTCCCACATTCCATTCCCTCAAGCCTTCCTTTAAAAACCCCTCAGTAAATGTAAATCTTTGAGATGGAATAGCCTTCCATCTCCTTCAGCTGAGTACATCTGCTTTTCTAACACCAACCATTTGATTTCTGAGTTTTTTCTTTCCTTTTCAAGGGGGCAGGCAGCCGGACCTGAATCCGGTAACAAAACCATTATTTTCCATAATGAACATCGGAAGGAATATAAAAATTCCTTTCTTTTAAATAATCTGCAGTTTAGTTTTCTTGGAGGAAATAGTTTTGTGGTGATGAAGTGTGTATAGAGCACCCAGGAGTCCAGAATTAACAGGACTGGAGGGAAAAAGAAGAGGATGAGAGAACGAAGTGGAATGAAAGTGAGAAAACAAGAAGCTTTCACAGAAAATATTACTAGGTTTGTTTATTGATTCTGAGGCTAATACTACAAACCATAAACAAGTCACAGAAATTTCAGTCATTTTCCCTCTCTCCTCTCCTTTTCTTTCTTGTCATCACTACCTTGAAGTTATAATAAGAATACCTGGAAAATTTACATAAAAGCACTTCCATGTGAAAGGTTCGGGAAGAATTGGTACCAAGACAAGAAATCAGGTGAGAAGTTTATTAGTAAAGGGGGCATGATGGAGGCATAGGGACAGAACCTAGCCTGCCCTCCCTCCTGGGTGTTGGGCTTATATTTCTTCTTGTGGTGAGTTGTATTGTTCTGATTAGCAATAGCTTATGTTAATGAGGAGTTAAATGAAATATCCAATGGGAGATGTTGAGGCCTTATGTTAATTAGGTGATTTTTAGGTTTGTGATAATTGGTTCCCTTAATATGTAAAGTAGGGCTTCAGAGGGGACCAATGGCATGGAGTTCTGTTGCAGTTATCAGTTCCTTTGTCTTTTTATCTTACAGGAAAGTCCCGTAGAGTGGGAACCGCCATTTTGAATATCTTTGGGTGGCACCATCTTAAGTGATCCTCACTGAACCTAATACCATGTAACAATGTAAATTTAATAGAATTTCCCAATAGGTGTCCACTATTATTTCATACAAAAAGGAAGGCATTAATTGGCTGGAGAATTATTTCAAATTAGAGGGTGCTTGCTGAGATTTAGTGAGACAAATACCTATATTCTCTACTTTTTAATAAATTTGTCTTCTATTGCCATACCACCCTGAATGCACCTGATCTCATCTAATAAATTTGTCAAAAGATGAAATTACAACAAATTTAGTTAAAGATCTAATTGGCTGGGCTGGCCCGGTGGCGCACTCCACTTGGGAGTGCGGCGACGCTCCCGCCAAGGGTTCAGATCCCACATACAGACCGGCCGCTCACTGGCTGAGCAAGGGGCGGGTGCAACACCAAGGGTTGCGATCCCGTTGCCGGTCCCGGTCCGGTACGGGCACGACACTGAGGGTTGGGATCTGTTGCCGGACACGAAAAAAGACAAAAAGGAAAAAAAAAAAAAAGATCTAATTGGCTTTTACTTTTGATTCATGAATCTTGGCAGCTTCCATTCTACAAAACAGAATGAGGGTTCCTACTGAGCAATGGCAGAAAAGTGTGTTTTGTAAGGTGGGAACAGAAAAATAGAAAAAAAAACTGATTAGTTAATAAAAGTTACTTTTCTTGTAAGGGTTATGCTAAAGAAAAAATTATTCAATGATACCTGTTAAAGTACAATAAGGAAGACTTTATTCAGGACTATCTTGAAAGATATAGGGACTGCTGCAATAGGGTCTTGCAGTGGAGAAGACAGATTGGGCTTTCTAATCAAAAATTATGACAATCCATTGTTTTGGACTGAGCTCCTGCACTAGGCTCCAACAGACCAGACTGACCAAACTGAAATGGAGTCATTCATGCTAAATGCCACATCATCGAACTGATTCCAAAGAGACCAGTTTTTCCTGAAAACAGGAGATTACAGTCTACCTGAGTCAGCATAAGGAAGTACCCTCTGCTTTAACCCCTACAAAAAAGTAACCTGAAAAAACCTGATGCTAACCACTCAGCTTTTCTTTCATTGTTCTTACCTGTTCCCCCTTACAAAACCCACTCTTCTACTATTGTCCAGTGGGAGCTCTCATTTTGTAGAATGGAGGCTGCCTTGATTCATGAAACCAAAATAAAAGTTAATTAGATCTATAACTAAATATGTTTAATTTTGTCTTTTGACAGGCTCAACTCCAAATGCAGCATGGGTAAGTAAGAATTTATAGCCAAGGAATAGTATGGGGGGCCAGTGGATGGAACATTACTAAGATAAAACATCAGGCATAAGGGGGATTCTAGCTAAACCACTTAACAGGATTCTTGCTGAAGACAGACCAGGGTGATCAGACATCACCTGGGGGATGGTGGAAGATGATCAAATATCAAAGAAGAGGGGTTCTTGCTAAACTGACTTAGCAGGTTTCTTTGCTAAAGCTGGATTTTAGAAGGAAGTGCACATCTGGGCCTAAGAAGAAGTTCAGAAGCCTGTCTAAAATTTGGCCAAGCAAAGAATCTTTGTCAGTTAAAGCAGAGGGTACTTCCTTATTACGCTGACTCAGGTAGACTGGAATCTCCTATTTCCAGGAGAAATTGGTTGGTTTGAGGATTTACCTGCTTCTTTACAGTTAGGTTATGTGTCATCTAGCATGAGTGATTTGGTCTGGTATGTTGGGGCCTAGTGCAGAAGTTCAATGCAAAACAATGGCCTCCCATATTTTTTACCAAATTCAACCCTGAAACTCAATTCTATATGATGTTATTAGCTATGTAGTGGAAGGATGTGTTCAGTTTTGAAGGTAATAATCACATCAATCTCCCAGGTGAGTTTTGTCAGGAAAAATTGTGAAAGAGTTTAAAATGGGAGGAAAAAAAGATTCCTGGGTACCCTGTCTGTAGCATCTTTCATTGATTTTGAGTTATCTTACAATTCTTCAAGTTGTAGAAAACTGACAACAGTCCAGACCGTTTCCATCCATAGAAATGCAAATGAGTTGTGTCCAATGGAATGCGATTGATCATTGCCCTGGATGTTGACAGATTTTTTAAAAATGTATTTATAAATTTATTTCATTATTCCGCATTGTCTACAATTTGTGGCACTTTGAATTTTCTTTTGAAACAATTGTAACACCTTATTAATTGATACATTATTTCATGAGTTAAATAGTCTTTTTGACAAAATTCATTTTTATTTGTATGAGTCATGATTTTTCCAATTTTTAAAAAAGCGTTCTTTAACAATGTGGAAAAATTTATACATATACCCCAGTGGCAGAAACAAAATACCGGCTTTGTGACTCATAAATTGAATGAAGAACATGGTTTGGATATGAAGCTAGAGTGGGCTTTCTCTACTCTTTCCTCCCATGTCTAGACCCTGGGACCCAGAAAACACACTCACCCATGCAGCTCTGTGAAGGTTCAGGTATACCAATGTGAAGGGCAGAGGGGAGACCACAGAAGCACAGCTTAACACTCGTGCCACCCAAAGGGAAAACGTGGATTAAAGAAGATAAAAACTCATACTCAGATTAATCATTCCTCTTCCTATAGGGAAGAGCAAATGAAAAGTGGAATGAAGTGCTAAAGCATCTCACTAATAATCCCAAGTGGCACCTATGAGTGAAACAGGAAAGGTAAAGTTTCTCTTAAAGAGTAATTTTGTAAAATTCTGTAGTTATTTTTTTTAAACTAAAATTAACCTTTTAAAATTCAGTATGACAGTCATATGAAAAGTCATTTATGACAGGATCCTTGCTTCTTTTTCCTAAAGAAATTTCCAGGGGAAACAGCTGCTATCTCTCTCCCTCATACTATTTTCCTGTCTTTTTCTAACTCACCCAGTTCTCCACCAGGAGCTACAAATCCTTCCAAAGTCTTCAGAGATACACTTACCTGCTCTTCTGAAAAAAATCTTATTAGGGCAGTGGATACACATGACCATGTTATATTATGCCTTGTACTTTTATATACTTAATATTACTAAGATAAATTTTATAAGACTTAGTTTCATTTCCTCTACATAAGTTTTTTTTTTTTTTTTTTTTTAAAGATGACCGGTAAGGGGATCTCAACCCTTGGCTTGGTGTTGTCAGCACCACGCTCAGCCAGTGAGCAAACCGGCCATCCCATATATGGGATCCGAACCCGTGGCCTTGGTGTTATCAACACTGCACTCTACCGAGTGAGCCACAGGCCGGCCCCTCTACATAAGTTTTTATATTTCACTTCGTACTCACATACCCACACTTAATGCAAGTAGACTGCAGGGATCTGGGACTGTTTGGCAGTACCTGAAACCATTTGGTTCCAGCCATTTGTATTCAGAATATTACCTCCTAAATGAAACAAATAGATCTTGACCATGATGAATGTCTCCTGAGAATTTTATTGTTAGATAAACCAGCTTTCTTTTCTCCCATCCAGTTCTCACATTTGGCTGTTAGGACAAAAATCAATGATCAGACAAATACAGTCGTGAGTGGTCATGACAGAGAAACGTATGGTTATATATGTATGAATCTTCAATAGCTAGCAAATCTGATTTATATTCTTCTCCTGAAAGATAAGGAAATATTGGAATGTGGTGTTCCTGAGGCAGAGCCAAAGTCATTTAATTAGAATGTCAGTTCCACAAGGGCAGAAATTTTATTTATTTATTTTAAATTTAATTTTTATTTTTACTGCCATATCCCTGGGGCTGCATCCCTTGGCACATTATAGGCACTCATGAAATAATGATAATTGGAAATACCTAAATGTTCAGTTGAAAAGTGGTTAAAAAGGATATATCCATCCTGTGGAATGATTTGCAATATTTCCTTTGTAAGGAAAAAAAATGAGTGTTCCACATGGAAGAAGCCGAAGGCGTATTAAGTGAAAAGTATGTCAGAGACCCATATGTAGAGTATGACTGCACTTCTGTAAAAAATAAGCAAAATTCGAATGAATATGTCTGAATCCATATATGCGAATGCAGAGAAAAAAGAATTGTCATATTTTATTCAGAAGTTAAAATGGTACTCAATGTTGACAGAGGAGACAAAACAATATCGATCAGATGCCAACGCAGGTGTGAATGTACATAATTTACAAACGAAAAGTTTGAGCACTACTGTAGCTCCATGACTTTTGAAAATGGAGAGAATAGGGAATCTGTGTATGATTTCTTTAGAGACTTTGCACAGCCGTGAGCTAGAGGATTGTGGGATCGGTAGGAAGGTGCTACAGGAAGAACCCAGGGGAGGGCTTGGGTCCGGGACAAAGCAGGTGGGCCTGGTAGAGAAGCTGGAAGGAAAGGAGACCATGGCCCCCACCACCTTCCTGCCTCACTACTATGCAGGGATCTACCCCCGCCCCAAAGGTCGCGGCTTCATAAAAATATCGCGATGCTTCCGCTTTCAATTCTTTTCAGCGCTGACAGTTCCTGTGAGAAAGTGTTGTCAATTTTTTAAAATATAGGTTGATAGTTATTTATGCATACTGCTTAGATCAATATATTTGCTCCAAAAACAAGGAGAGGAGGAGAAGGTGGGGAATTCGACCCTCTGTCTCTCCGTGGAGCCCAGAACCCCCACCGCGGGGAAGAGTAGCTTGAAGCTGGCGCCTTAGACCGCTCAACTACCTTGACACTCTGCCAGGCTGTTGAGATTTTTCTCTAAAATAGAGATCGAAGACCAACATTGTGACTTGCATGCGAGGTGATTTCGTAACGGTAAGAAAAGAGGGAAGACCTTGCAGGAGCAGAGATAATATTTATGCATAAAACTGGACAGTCTCGTATGGGCCATCTGGAGAAGGACGTGTAAGCATCTCTCGTGCCCAGCCTGCCCAGATTTCGAAAAGGAAGAAAGGAAAGAAAGAACATCTTTTTGCCTAGGTCGCTGAGTCGGGTTTTTAGCCTCTGATGTTCACTAAAATCCTAATTGTGGTTAGCCTCCCCCTAGGACTTCTTTGTCTTGAAGATGGCGAGGAATAAAAACCAAGACCCTGACAAAAGACCCCGGTTCTATGACACGGTCCCCTTTTATCCCCTCTATTTCGGTTCCCTTTGTCCCCAGAACTGCTTTGCCACTCGTTGAAGTTTCCCATGGGCTCCGAAAGTAACAGCTGGGAACAGCTGGGAAAGTCCGTGTAGGGCGCGATGGCTCCTGCCGGTGCAGGGGCCACAGGGGCAACGGACTGACCTGTAACAGATCCGGAGAAACTCTGGGAACGACACGCTCGCCCAGGACCTTTCTGGTCACTCTCAGGTGTTCCCGATTAAAAGTTTCCAAGGTTTCCATTGCATGGTTGGGAAACACAGTGGCGGTTTTTAACAAGGGTGGTGGGTGAGAATAGGGGAATGTACCACATCTCCTGACCCAGACTTTTCCAGCTGTCCTTCAACCTTGCGCCAAATAATCTGAGCCCTGGGCCTGGAGGACCCGAGGTCATATATTTTAATAGGGCCCTGAAATTAAAAATTATTTCTCCTACTAGAATGAGAGCCCTTAGGGGACAGGGACACTGCAGTAAAATAACCTTTGTAGGTCAAACGCTACCCAGGACAGTGCGTGGCAAACCCGGTAAGCTAGGCTCAGTAAATGATTTGAACTCAACTGTTTAAGCTGCTGTATTTTGGGATGTGACGTTCAAAGTGCAGAAATATAGATTTGGAAATTTTAATTGTTTTGTCCCAACAGGTTATTTTTCATTTTTATTAACACAAAAGTTTTCCTTTTTCTTTCTGTAAGGCGAAGGTTAGGTTACTTTTCTGAATAAAGACAAATAATTTGAGTTTCAGTAGTTCCTATCTTAGATTTCCAGACTCCCTTGGCTTCATATCCTATTTTTGATAATTAAAAAGAAAATAGGTAGTGAGAAGTACAGTAAACACTGGTTTCCCAACCAATCTCCTTCCAAGATATGAGATTTGCTACGTTTTCTTTGATAAGCTATAGTTCTATTGGAAGAAAGTTGTCCAGGAAGTGATTCCTGACATAGGAAGAGTAACCTCAATTATTTATAATTATTGGGTTTTTTTCTAATTGCAAAGTACACAAGAATTGTAGAAAACACAAATAAGTCAAAAATAAAAATTATAATCTCACTAGTTGGAAGTTAATTATTAACATTTCAATATATTTGGTCTAGTACTCTCATACGGCATTTTTTTTCCAAATAAAAGGTTGTGTAGTACTTCGCTAACTTGCTTTTAAAATTAATATTATGAACATATATGCTTTCCAAGTAGTTAAATATTGTTTTGCATAAATTCTAATGACTGCAGATGCCTCATAGCAAACTGGTATTGTTCAGCAATGCTGTAAAGAAAATCTCTGTGAAAATGAATATTTTAAACATCCATAATTCTTTTTTTCTTTTCCTTTTTTTTTTTTTTAAATGACTAGTAAGGGGATCTTAACCCGTGGCCTTGGTGTTATCAGCACCACACTCTCTCAAGTGAGCCTCGGGCCGGCCCCATAATTATTTCTTTAAATTTCTATATGTGGAATCACTGGATCAAGTTTATCCAGTTTTAAAAGCTTTTAATACATACTGTCCAACTGCCTGTCAAAAAACCAGTTTAGCAATTTAGATACCCCAAACCTGACCAACAAAGGAAATTAGGATTAAACAAACAATAAAAACACCTAAACATTTTTATTTTTTAAAGTTATTTATTTTGCGGCTGGCCAGTATGGTGATCTTCATCAAAACATTTTAATAGGTGAAAAATGGTAAGGCATTTTTTTACAGATTTATTAGGGAGGTTCAACATTCGTGCCTAAAGAATTTTCATACTTCTTCCTGTAAATTGATTACTAAATTTTTACTGAGTTCATCTTTCCTTACTGATTTGTAAAACTCATTTTATAAAAAATAAACTATTGTGATATACTTTCTATTTAACAAGAACTGAAGCAGAAATTTCTATTTCTTACTAACAAGAATTCTGTTTTGGTTTGTTACCATCTCATGGAAACTATGAGTTATGTAACAATCTTTAAACTCAAATTGTGGGTTGGCCAGTTAGCTCACTTGTGACAGCATGGTGCTGATATACACCAAGGTCAACGGTTTGGATCCCTGTACCACCCAGCTGAAAAAAAATCAAACTGTGGTCAACATTTAATGTCCTTGAAATGTTATCATGCTGTACATTTACTTTAATTCCTGGTCATTTTTTGTTCCATCCTTATTCTTTCTTTCTTTATAGCACGTTAAACAGCTCCCTTGGTTTTATGTTTAAAATGGCTTGAAGTCCTTTTTGGAATAAGGTATAATACATAAATTTTAATTAATTAATTAATTAGTTAATTAATTAATTATGACTGGTAAGGGGATCTTAACCCTTGACTTGGTGTGGTCAGCACCACGCTCTCCCAAGTGAGCTAACCGGCCTTCCCTATATAGGGATCTGAACCCGTGGCCTTGGTGTTATCAGCACCGCACTCTCCCAAGTGAGCCATGGGCCAGCTCCATAAATATTTTTACTAACAACATTTATTGTGCAATGTGGCTCCTCAGAGGTCATCCTACATTTTTCTGAAGACATCTTCTAACAAGAGGGATTTTGAAAGGCCTGACAAACTATTTAAAGAGGCAGGTGGTGGTGGTGGGGGAACTGTATTAGTCCATTTGTGTTGCTGTAACAGAAATACCTGAGACTGGGTAATCTGTAAAGAACAGAGGTTTATTTGGCGTACGATTCTGGGACAGCTGCATCTGGCACGGGCCTCAGGCTGCTTCTACTCATGGTGGAAAGTGGCAGGCAGCCGGTGAGTACAAGCAGATCACATGGAAAGAGGAGAGGAGTGGGGGAGGGGGAGGGATAGAGAGAGAGAGAGAGAAGGTACCAGGGTCTTTTACACAACCAGCTCTCATAGGAACTAATAGAGGGAGAACTCACTCATCAATTCCCCCACCTAAGGAGAGCACTAATCCATTCATGAGGAATCCGACCCCGTGACTCAAACAGCTTCCAACACTGCCACATTGGGGATCAGACTTCTACATGAGTTTTGGCAGGGACAATACATTCAAATTCTATCAGGAACTAAAAAGAAAACAAGTTGGCAGTGGTTGTCTACATCAATTAAAAATAAAACCACAAAAAACAGAATCCCAACCCCAAAATGAGAAATAAATCTCTTGGCTGTTTTATGAGGCTCATAAAATTATCTGATTTTCTGATATCACATCCAGGATTTACTTTAGAATAACAGGTGTCGAGGTGGAAATTGAGATGAGGCTATATTCAAAATGACTGACCATAAACTGATAGTTGTTGAAGGTGGAAGACGGTATGAAGGGTTCACTGTATATTCTCTTCATTTTTGCGTATGCTTAAAAGGTTTTACGGTGAAGAGTTTAATACAAGAAAAAAAAAGTATCTATGCTAATATTTTGGCTTCTTTCCGTTTTTTTTTTTAAAAAGTAGGTCGAAAATGTGAAGTCTTTCTACACTAAAATAAACTAATATCTCCTCACTTTTTTCCTACTACATTTTTCTTGTGTATCACAAATCCAGATTTTGGTAATTACTGCCCATACAAATCCAGATGAATTCTGCATGTGCTCTGAATGAGAATCTGAAAGAGACCTAAGTGTACCTGAAAAGGTTAACTTCAAATGCCCTGTTTACATTTCAAACTTCAGATGCAAAATTAAGCCAATAAGCCACACCTGAGAAATTTACACTTTCTCTCCAACAGATAAAAAAGGAAATGTAACTGGGCAATACTGTCAAACAGAAATATTGTTTGCACATTCTGAAATCTAAACTACTTCATTAATATACTAGCAAAGCCAATTCCCCTACAATAATCCCAACACTGGTTTGGTTGGGCTTTCTCATTATTCTTTGGAGAGACCTCACATATTAGGAATTTCTGGGTTAACAAGGTACAGGATTTAGTAACTTAATTACATAATTTAAGTCAAAATTTATTGCAGGACCAAGCTAGTGGGCACTCACCTCTCAGCCTGATTTTGATGTGTTGTCCCCTCCAAAACTCATGTGGAATTTTGATCCCCAATGTGGCAGTGTTGGAAAGTGATTGAGTCATGGGGGCAGATCCCTCATGAATGGATGAATGTTTTCCCTGGGGGAGGAGGAATTAACAAGTGAGTTCTCGCTCTATTAGTTCCCGCTAGAGCTGATTCTTTAAAAGACCCTGGCACCTCCTCTCTCCCTCTTCCTTCCTCTCACCATGTGATCTGCTTGTATCTGCTGATTGCCTGCCGCTTTCCACCATGAATAGAAGCAGCTTGAGGCCCACACCAGACACAGCTGTCTCAGAATCATAAGCCAAATAAGCCTCTGTTCTTTATAAATTACTCAGTCTCAGGTATTTCTGTTATAGCAACACAAAACAGACTAATACACAGCCTCAAGAAAAAGGGCACTAAGGAAGAAATGTAGCCTTAGCATTTCAGCTTCCTCAGATTTCTAGTCTTCACTGAGGTCTCCTACACCACACAATGTTTCACTTATCCCCAAATTGTCTTTCACTGAGCTCCACCTCTTTTTTTTTGGGGGGGGGGGTGGACCACTAGCCAGTATGAGATCCAAACCCTTGACCTTGTTATAAGCACCACATTCTCCCAAGTGAGCTAACCGGCCAGTCTTCCAACTTCTTTTTCTTGTTACTTCCCCCTCAACCCCCCACTTAATTGACTAACTTTTCCAAAGACAGAAGCCATGTCCTCTTGTATTCTCTTCAGGAGTCAAGTTCAACTTGGGCACCCAACACTGGTTAATTGTGTGTTTGAATCAAAGAATTACTGTCTTTCATTTGTGAAGAGGAAACTCATCACCACTGGTATGCTAAGAGCCTTTTGAGTTTTTTCTTTTTAAATTTTACTGGGAGGAGATGTGCAAATTATTTCCATCTATACTCTGTTCTAGATCTCAGATAACTGAAGGCATCAACAAATCATTCTTATTTACCATCTGACATCAATTTGCTCTTAATTTCATCGTGCCTTTAAGTGTTAGGCCTCGTCTGCTCTTGAGGAAGATGGTCTTTGCATGACATGCAGCTGAAGACACGCGTGCCTGTGCACACGCATACAAACACACACACACTTTCTCCTGAGGTAGCAAAAGAATTAAGGAAGGAGGAGGTATTGAAGCCCTAATGTGTAATTAACAACTTCAGACGTTCTGAGGAAAGAAACGGAGAGGAGCCAAAAGAATTCTAGTGGGCCCCATGTCTGCCTTTAGTGGCCCAAATCCTGACTCAGTGAATTCAAAGCTTGTTTACCTTTCTACGGATGAGTAAATTTAGTATCATTTACAAGTTGATTTAAGCCCATTCAAAATAGCAGGTTTAAAAAAACCCCAAAAATTTAAATAAATATCTATGAACCCCTATGAACCCCTAAGAACTGGAAGATAACCATTATCACATACCAACCCATGCCCTCCTCCACACCCCATAGGTAACCATGATCCTTTTGTTCACATTATAAAAAGGGTATCATAAAGTATTCACTCAACATTGTTAGTATGATTCACCCTTATAGATATACCTCCATTCAAATCAGAAGTAGCTTTGCTGAATCCAACAAGGTTGCTTATCACTGCTCCAGCTGCTGCTTTTAATAAAAGTGTATTAAGATGCTGCTCCTAAAGCACTAGGTCTACTGGGAATAAAGAAGTCCCAGTGTGATATCCTCTAAGTTAGCCTGGAGACAGCCCCATCACTGGGGCAGCAAGAAACAGGAGTCCATCCCCAGGGCATGTTTTCTTGGACTGGTACAAGATGTCCTCTTTTTGGGCCTTTATTCTTCCTCCCTGCACCAATGGACTACATTAAGTAAAAATGGCATGTAATTTTGAGTGGGACTCTTCACCCCATTTTCCAGTTGCAGATCCTCAAGTCTAGAGTAGACACTGTTAAAAGGCAGGCATTCCAGGTCAATGGACTGGCACTCCAAGGCTTCCAGTCTTTCCTCTGCCCCTCCCATGCAGAAAAACATAATCTACATATTGTCGGGCAGGATTTGATGTATGTGAGCATGTGTTCCATCTCAGTTTGAATCCTGGCTCTGCTGCTTCCTAGCTGTGCACCTTGGATAAATCATTTTACCCTCTCTGCTTCAGTTTCCTTATCTGCAAAATAAGGGCAATAGTACATACTTCATAAAGTTGTTATGAGCATTAAATAAGTTACTGTGCATAAAGCTCTTCACACTATGTGCCAAGCACTGCTGTGTATTTGTTAGTAGTATTTTATGTACATGTATTTGTTATCATATGCATTTATATCTCAGAGTATTTACCAAAAGCTAATCTAGTCTCATGGAAGCCCCTTTCTATAGTCTCTAGTTGTATTATTTCCCTTAAAACCTGATAAATAGGGCTGGCCAGTTAGCCAGCACAGTGATATAACACCAAGGGGTTCCAATCCCCATACTGGCCAGGTGCCAGGAAAACAAAAACAAAAACACCACCACCACCACTGCCAACAACAAAAACCTGAGATAAATAGGGCTGGCCAGTTAGCCAGCACAGTGATATAACACCAAGGGGTTCCAATCCCCAGACTGGCCAGGTGCCAGGAAAACAAAAACAAAAACACCACCACCACCACTGCCAACAACAAAAACCTGATAAGTTAGTGAAGAATTAGGACATGATATTACCAACTCATGATGTTCAGCCATGGAACCCCAATGCCTGGTACAAGATTAAGTATAGGCCATAGAATCTTGTACTGAGACCATGTCCAAAAGTGGAAAAGATCCAAATCCCTAGGAATAGAACTATTCTCTCAGTTTGATCTTTCCTCCTCAGCACATGGTAACTCTGTGACTCCAAGGGCGTGGGCTGGTGGTTCTGAGTTGGAAAGGAAGTTTGGGGCACTCTGATCCATACCAAGCATTGATGCATTATCCCACTGCCAATTATTAAAGGAACTTGAGACAACACTCTCCTAGTGAAATTACAGAATTAACCAATACAACAGTTATAGGCTAGGAGTGTCCAACACTACTTTCTCACCACCATTAGAAAGTAGTGATAAAGTACTGAGACAGTAGTTTTAACACCCAGTTGGAAGTAAAATATTGGCCAGAATGAGATTCTAGACCCATATGGGAAATCAACACTATTAACCTTTTCCTACCCCTTCCCCCAATCCCCCACCCTTGACATCTGCAAACCCAATCCTACCAAGACCCGGACAACAATGTAAACATCCATATTCACTTTATTTTAAACATAGAAGCATGTACCCAAAGAGAAGCAGGACTAAGAACCATCATGGAGGCTTGCTCAAAGTGATCTGTCTTAGCCTTCTGACCCTAGGCTGTTTCATGATCCAACGGCCATGGGGATGGAGCTGCCCCTTGATGGCACGCACATTATAAAAGCCAATTCTCCCATCCTTCAGAGGTGATGGAGAAAACAAGGCATGAAGTCAATGAATCCCTGTAATACTGCCCCAGTATCCTTCCAGTGATGGTATATGAACGCCTGCCAGTCAACAAACGTGACTGGAAGGGGATCTAGAAACAGTGGATGGTGTTGGGCAGAAAGTTATCCTGAATGATGTGTACCCAGCATCAGGATACACCTTTCCTTAGAATGAAGGGAGCAAAGCCCTCAGAAAAGATAGAGGCAAAGAGACATTGATTAGAACATTATCTCATAACAGAGGTGGGGCCATTTCCCACCATTATTGTAAAATAACTGTAACTAACCAAAACACATACAGAACTCTTTAATAGAGTTAACAAAAGTACAGTGGATTGGGAATCAGGGGTAGAGGTACTATTCCCAGAAGGAAAAACTGGGATAAGGGAGCCATGCTGACAGGGCCTTGTAGTTTCCATTCTAGTTTCTCAGAAATAGGACTAGGAGCCCTAGTCCAGAAATAACAGCAAATACCCATGATCACTGTGTGGGGCTGAACCAGAGGAAGTCAGGCTGAGCCAAGAAGGTATAAGTATCTCAAACGGCTCTCCAAATCCAAAGATAATCCTTATTCTTTATTCCCTCCAGTAATGTGTAAAACCAAGAAGTCTGAAACACTGGAGGTGGAGCCCTGGCTTTTTTTCTGGGAAATCTTGATACTTCTCATTACACCTCACAATTTGCATGGGAAAGGAAAGGATGGTAGAGAACATGGATATCCTGTCTGCCACTGTGAGAGCACAGAAAATGGTAAGGATATCCAGCCGTGATAGGAAGCGGCAAGGCAACAAGATGCCTTGAACCTGGGATAGGGATATGGCCAACAGCTCCCTCTGGCCGGACTTTGGCTCCTCAAGGAGAGGTCTCCATGGAATGACCATGATTCCCAACATGGCCAGAAAACCCATCAATCCCACTCATGGGGCAGATGATCAGAGGAGCTGCGCTCTTCCCTCCCGAGTAACTCAGACTGAAGTAGGGCCGGACAGGCCCACAGAAGGTAGCATGAGAGAAGGTAAAGGTGTGACACCTCTCTGTCACGTTGTAGAAGGAGACCTCGCCAGCATCATAGTCCAAGAAAATCCCCACCCGCTGGAGAGGGGTCCGCAGGGGGAGGGCAGTCATTGGGGAGGTAAGAGCCCAGTATTCTTTCCCATACCATAATGACACTGCCCAGAATCCATTCTGGGGGGCCGAGGTTACTCCACCTTTTCTGCACACTGAGTCTTCACAGACACCTATGGTCCACTTGGCTTTATCTCCCACCTCTACCTCCCAATAATGTCTCCCAGCGATGAAGCATGGAGAGCCCAAGACACAGGGAAACAGATTGAACCGCTCAGGGTTGTCGGGCAGGTCCTGTTGAAGGTAACTGTACCGCACTTGCCGCAGATTATCAGAGAGGATCAGGCTAGGGTAGGCTGTGTCTGGGTCCAGAGTCACGTCCACTGCAGAGACACAGAGGAGAGGGTCAGCCTGAAGGCCAGGAGAGCCCACTCTAGAACACTCAACCTTTCACCTACCACCCTGAGGTAAAAATCAGAGCTCCCCACCAGAGATTGCATTCATTGTATGATGAAATACATCCTAAAGCTCACATTTCAAAAACTACTGCTTGGATTAACTTGTTACCTTTTTTAAGCCAGGACATATTAAAGTACTAAAATTTTACCCCTAACCCCTTTCTTTAACATCTTAAGTCACAATATCCATTATAAATTGAATTTAAGGGGTTTTTTTTGTTTTGTTTTGTTTTTTTTACCATGTTCACAATCCCTTAATCTGAAAGTTTCAGGGGGCAAAAGTTTCACAGAATTCAGAATATTACAGATTTTAGATAGGCAGGGTCTGGCACAGCACTCTAGAATCAAAAATTAATAGATCTGCTGTGAAACAGCAGAGATCATAGATTAATAGATCTGCTGTGAAATATCCTGTAGGATAAAGACTCTAAATAGTCCCACATAAATTCAGATTTTGCCATCATAATTAATTTGCTGCAAAATAATAAAAAAGCTTTTGGCTTTCAGAGATTTGGGATTTGGGAATTATGGGTAAGGGACTGAGAACCTGTACCAATTTGCCCACCTTTTAAAACACTCTTTCACCCATTCTATGAGAGCCTTACTTTGCACATCCAAACCCTATGCACCTTCTTCTAATGTCCACTGTAAGACCCACATCTTCCTCAAAGTTTTTCTTTATCAGCCCAAGCCATTACACTGTTCCTGCTCTTAAATCTAAAACTGTGTATCACCCATGTCATCTCCTCCAGTATTTAGTATTACAGTATCTTGCAATCATGTGGTGCTTTCCTGCTTTAAAAGCACTGATATATTCCCTCATTTGCTCTTCACACCTTGTTCAGGAGGAAGATTCCCAAACATTATCTCTCAGAAATCAAAATCCAGACATGCTAAATGTCTCCCACAAAATATTTATGACAGGCAACTGGTGGAAGTGACCCAAAATCCAAGAACCCTTAGTTCTTGGATCAACAATCTGTCCACAACAGCTGCCCATCTCTTTCTTATGTCATGGTTACACCTCATACCTCCAACCAAACGATGTAAACTCCAAGGGTAGGAAGGTGTCTCATATGCTTTTCTTCCCTCTAAAGTACCCTACACAATGTTTGACAGTATTGGACGTAAGCAAGGTACTCAGTTAATACTCACTGAAAGAATTAAATATGGACCACAGCCAGTGGACACCAATGAATGAAGACCCATTGTATGTAGTCCTTCTCTTCATGAACAGGATTCACACAGAAGGTGGCTGTGTGACTGTGGAAAGTACGCACCTCAGATTTGAGTGCCACTGGGATTGCAGATTTACCTAGTCTCTCTGAACTGTAAGGTGAAAGTGGTTGTCAAGGGGAGGAGGAGTTTCAACCTTCACCCCAAGGCCCACTGATGGGATGACACAAGGCTCGTGGACTCTCTCTAGCACTCAGAATAAGAGCTGAGCTCAATCGCCTCTTGTTGCAAATTGCACGTTGCCCTGAGACTGGGCAGGCACAGCAGTGTACCAGCAATGCTCTACTTTTTGGAGAATTGCAGTTTCTACTCTACAATCCTTCGTAACACCTGAGATTGATTTCTCCCTATGGCTTCAGCTCTGAGGCATTTCAGGAGGCAAAGATATTGTAAACACACAGAAACCCCAGTGGATTTTTGCAGTTGTTGTTGTTTATCATTTTTACACATGTAACCTACAGAATCCAAACTTAGAAAATTTCCTGAATCATTCACAATAGTAGTTTGGTTCACATGGATTTTTTACTCCTTTTCCCAATATGTTTTTTCTCCCATCACCTACCTGAGTATAACTGAGCCTCTCTCAATTCTGAAAGAACAAAAGAGAAAAGAAGTTATGGACGTCTTATGAATATTTCCAGGAAATATGTAACTGAGGGAACTTTGGTTAGTCATCATAAAGCAGTGGTCTCCGCTAGAAACTCCATAACTCCTATTGTCAGCCATGCACTGATTTCTTCATACATCGTATGACTCCATCATCCAGACAAGAACTTTAAGGGAAGAGAGATTGAGAGCCTTGGGTGGAAGGATAACCACATGCATGAGATTAGTAGAATAGGATAAAACTAAGCCAAGATCAAGAATTCCACTCTCCAGTGAGCCAGCTGGCTCTGCAAGGGGAAACATGATTCCAACTTCATGTCATACACAATTCTTGGCTTTCATAAGCCATCTGCATTCTAGGGCCTGGGTGGCTCAAGTGACACCCATTGCCACTCTAGGGCAAATGAGACCACTCACTTATAAAGCACTTTACAGTTGACAAAGCATTTTCATACATGTTCTCAATGAGCATTTTAAGTGGCAAGAAAAGAGTAGGAGAAGTAAATGAGAGCCAAATCAAAGAAAGTCATGTCTGAACTAACCACTTCTGGTATTATTCACTACATTAACAGAGTTTTTCCCCATTTGTCTTGCTTGTAGAGGACACCTTGGTGTCCCCTAAATTTATGTTGCTAGATGCCAAAAAAGTATATATCTAAGAAAATACAATGCAAATATGGTTTCAGCATACATTATAGGAGATCATCAAAGATTATGTGGGCTTGTAATTTGTAATAATAAGAAACAGGGTTTACTTAAATATAAATATTTCAGATTCTACCAGACTGCCTAGAAATTTTGGTATTCAGGACATGGCCAACTCCTAACTGAATGTGGCCCATAAGTAGAAAAGTTTAGATTTGGAAAAGCTTCTCTCAAATGCCTAAACCTCTTTATTTAATAAACAGAAAGACAGGGCTTATTGTGTGTCAGGCTTCATTCTAAAGGTTTTAGAAATGGTAAGTAATCTTAATTCTTATAACTTTATCAGGCGGTAGGCTGGTTAGCTCACTTGATAGAATGTGGCGCTGATAGAACTTTATGAGGTAACAACTATTCTTCTCATTTTACAAATGAGGAAATTGTATCACAGAGTTCGTATGAAGTGGCAGAGCTGGGCCCAGAACCCAGGCCGCCTGATTCTGGAATGCCTGCTCCTAACCACTTCCCCCGTGGAGCTGCCTCTGTCGTCCTGTCCTGAGTTCTGCTCAATTCCTCCTGTCCTGGTTGGCAGCTGTGCCCACCAACAGTAGGAGCTCAATAAATTACAACTGTAAATACTGGCTCAAGTGAAAGGTAACTAAGATAGTTCCTGTTTATTTTCTTTCCCAATAAGAAAAAATCAAATTAATTCTGTATTAATTAATTTTTGGATTGGCTATTTTCTCCTCCATCAATGTAGATTGAGAACTGACTGATTATACTATAGTTAACAGACTTCAAATTAGAACAAGAAGTTATTAATTGAAAAAATTAACAAGACAAAAAGAAGACACAAAATACCAGGGAAGGCTGGCTGTGGGTATCACCCTCGTCCCATCCTCCCACACTTAAGGATGTATGCTCTTCTTCCCAGGACAATTCAACATCCAAAGCCCAGTGAGTAGATAAATTTACCTTGGATTTTCTCCATATCTGACTGCATTTTTTCTAAGGAGAGAAAAAGAGAAGATAAAGTTTGCATCCCACTTTCTGGCTAGAAAGCATATTCTTTCAGGCAATAGAAAGATACCCAGAGTATAAATCCATTTCCGCTCATGATAACTCTTCTCACATTACCTGTGAACTGCTTCAGGCTCTCCGTCAAGAACAGACACTTCTGGGCAAAAATGTGGATTTTCTCTTGCAGATCTGGAGGTGTTATCCAGGGTTCAGGGATCCTGATTCTTTCAGCCCTAAATTTAAAAAAACATGAGTGAATCCCTTCTCTAATTCCACTATCTTCTAGGGACCAGGACAGGGCCTGGGCTAAACTGTCAAACACAGGTGGACAGTCTTTAAAACAAGCCACAGCAGCTTTTCCCATCTTCTCTTCCTGGACTATGATCCTCTAGACCAGAACAGGGGAGACATCTGACTCATTTTTATATCCTCCAAAGCACCCAGTTCAAGGCTTTTCAAATAGCAAGTTCTCAAAGATTTACTGAATTAAATTGAAAATGAGGCTGCCCTTGTCAGAAAACACTAGATTCCATGACAAAGTGCTTGATATTTACAGTGGGGAACTATACACATAATCTTCAGGTTCCCTAATATGGAGAGACAGGCACCCCGGGGGACAATACGCAATTTCCCCACCTCTATGAGGGCATCTACGGCACAGACTGCTAGCAGCCTCCTCTATAACCCTCCTCCCATCTTCCAAATTTTATGGCTCATGGCCAACCAGTCTCCCTTGTAGCTAGACGTGACCTTGTGACTGAGTTCTGGCCATTGAGAAATAAGAAGTACCTCATGGTATTTTGAGAAGTCTCCTTAAAAAGTAATATGATGAGATTTATCTCCCTCCTCCTGGCTAGCACTGTAGCAGCTATCATGGACTATACAGGGTGCTTGAAAAAGCCCATCGAAGATTCATATTATCTTTTCATTCTACTTTTCCACAAACTTTTTGAAGTACCCACATATGAGGACCACATTAGGAATGGTAAAACAGTGAACTGGAGGAAATTTGAGTCTC
Organism: Galeopterus variegatus; assembly: GCF_000696425.1. Taxonomy (NCBI): domain Eukaryota; kingdom Metazoa; phylum Chordata; class Mammalia; order Dermoptera; family Cynocephalidae; genus Galeopterus; species Galeopterus variegatus. The sequence continues at coordinate 178,881 of NW_007729373.1, read as the reverse complement.
TGAGGATCACTGGTGCTACCACACCAGCCCCAGGCTACCTAACTACCTTTCTTATATGGTGATATATTTTTATTATGTTTAAGCCTTAAGCCAATGAAATTTGGGTTTTCCTATCTCATATAGCTAAACCCAATCTTTAAAGTCAAGAATTGCTGAGGTCTCAGAAATCTACCTCCATGTCAGGTGAGAGCTAGACTGCCATCAAAAACATAGCAGGTAAAGGGAATATCTTTTGTGTTATTTGGCTGGGACTGGTACAGGCTCCAACTTATCTCCATCCCAGAGGCCCTCAAGAACCTTAATTCTATCAATGTGATTCTATCCACATAAACCTCCCAGCCAAACTACCCCATCTATGAGGCCCTTCCCCATCTCTTCAAATGTTCCCACATAGTCAAGCTGCATTTTCCTCTGGAAGACTTTCACCACACGGGATTTTAATGAACTTCAAAGTCCAGCTCCCTCAGCCAGTCTCCATCCCTTTAGATACTCTTGCACCAAACATTTATCTTCCCAAGGCCTATCCCATTTGCCCTCACCATCCGTCCTACAAATACAACTCTGCCCTGGCTTCTTACTCCATTCAAGCTCTCCCTCTTCTGTCATGTCCCAAATCCCAGGGAGCTCTTCCTCACTTTCAGTCTGATGATACAGTAGAGGAGTAATGAGGATAAGAGCCAGAATCCAGGTGGCTCATCGGGAATTATGTAACCGTAGGCCAGTCACACCTTCCTTAGGCCTTATTTCCTCCATTATAGGGGAAAAAAAAAAACGATAATGAAAGGAAAAGGATTCTGAAATGCATAAGAAGCTACAGCCATAAGCAACTCTTGTAGTCTGCCCAAGTCCCAGTAAGTCCCTATTCTCTCCATGGAAGTGTCCTCATACCCCTAAACTACCAGCATTCTCCCAAGTGAACCCCCGATCCCCTCACCCCTACCCCACAATTTGTCAGTAATTCCTGAGTTTTACTGAAAAGAGCTAGTTCATCTATTCCTTGTACATTAGTGACTCTCTTCAGGGACGGTAGTATATGTGTCAATTTAGTAAGATGTCCATCTCAGGCTCTGGGCTCCTTTCAGGATTTACAAATGTAGAGGAGACAATCTTCCGTGCTTGATTTAACATTACCAGGAGAGAAAACTGTACCTGCTCAATGTGTCCCCGATGTCCTACAAGAGAAAAAAGAGAGGATAACCATGAGAACTTACTCAGAAGTCCAGTTTTATTTCACAGATGTTTGTTGAAAACCCAACCACGGGCTGGCCATCCTGAGGGAAACTAAGGAGGATCACTGCATCATAACAGTCTCAAGGAGCTAAAAATCAGGCAGAGGAAACTGTGATGCACACTATTTGCTACACCAGCATTCCCTATGCCCTCCTTCTGTACCTACCATCCACTGGCCAAGGATTTCATGATTTCAAACTTATTAATTAAAGAATCCTACACTTGGACCTCAACTGCCTACCTGTCCAGCTTGCTTTCTTTTTACGGTGGAATAATTTCAAATACACAGAAAAGCTGTAGTACAAAGAACTCCTGTATTTTCTTTTCCTAGATTTACCAACCTTTAATTGTTCATTTGATTTGGTTTATTATTTTATCTCTCTCCCCTCTCATATGTAATATATATATACATGACATATTTATCTTCAGAACCACTCAAGGTCCACTGTCTGCATTACATCCCTTTATATGTCCATGTGTTGTTCCTAAGAACAAGTACATTTTCTTACATAACTACCGTACGGTTATCAAAGTCAGGACATGAAATACTGGTATGTTTATCTAACTCATAGTCCATATCCTAATTTAATCTACTGTCTTAATAATGTGCTTTACAGCTATCTTACTCCTCCAGTAATCCATTGCATTTAGTTATCACAACACATGTCTTTAACTGGAGTGGTTCCTCAGCACCAATATGGCTTTTGAGGTACTGACATTATTTAATACAAGCCAGTTATTTTACAGAATGTCCCTCCATTTGGGGTTGTCAGATATTTCCCTCATAATTAAAGTTAGGTTGCACCATCTTTGACTAGCGTATGTTGTGTCCTTCTAAAGGTACATAACATTTGCTTGACTCTAACTGAAAAAACTAACTTTGATCACTATACAGTTACTATTTTCCCTTTTGTAACAAATACATAATTTATAAGTGATACTTCCAATCCTCACTGAACTTTCCACCTTAGATTTAGCATGCATTGATACTTCTTTTTTTTTTTTTTTTTTGTCTTTTGTCTTTTTCCGTGTCCAGCAACGGATCGCAACCCTCAGTGTTGCCCCCGTACCGGACCGGGACCGGCAACGGGATCACAACCCTCGGTGTTGCCCCCGCGCCTCGCTCAGCCAGTGAGCGGGAACCGGTCTGTATGTGGGATCCGAACCCTCGGCGGGAGCACCACCGCGCTTCCCAAGCGGCGCACTAGCGCAATGCGCCACCGGGCCGGCCCCCAAATGGTCATTTTCTAACATCAAAATTCTTTCTATACTACTTAGCTGGCATTCTTCTGGAAGGAAAAATTTTCCCTTATTTATTATTAGTATGGACTCATAGTTTTGTTTAATTTTTTTTTAAAAGGCTGGTCAATTAAACCATTTCAAAATAAAAAGTATTTTTAAAAAAGAAAAAAGGCTAGTCAAGTGAAGCAGTGGGAGTGGAGAAGGAACAAAGGAATCTGCAACTGCTTGTGATCAATTAGTTGTAAACACCATTATACTTGAACCAGCCTAGACTCATAAATTCTTATTTTATTCAATGGGTAATAATCCATTACAGTTCTTATTTATTTTGGTGCTCAAAAAGTCAGAGACTTGGCTAGACAGTCCCTGTCATTTTCTCTCCATCCCCTCCCATCACATTCTCTCCTCTCCCCATCATTTTCTGGTTTATCCTTCCAGTTTCTTTTCCAAAAATAAGTAGATGCATATATTTTTCAATTCCCCCTTCTTTCTTACACAAAAAGTAGCATACTCCATATTTTACACTTTGATTTCTTCCTGTAGCAACATATCATGTTAACCAGTCTATATCAGTTTATAAGTATCATTCTTATTTTTTCTACAGTTGCATAGCATTTCATTGTGCATAACTGACTAAAGAAACCTTCTAGGTTTGGAAGTTAGACTATTTCCAATATTTGGAATTACAAATAATGTTGCAGCAAGTAACACTGTACATATGTAATTTAAAACATTTTTCATACTTAGGTATATCTTCAATGTAAATTCCTAGCAGGATTCTTGAACAAAGTCTGTGTGTATGTGCACACACACACACAGGGTACTTCAAAAAGTTCATGGAAAAATAGCATTGAAAGATAATACAAACAATACAAATCTTTCCATGAACTTTTTGAACTACCCTTGTACAGTCTTATTAAATATTACCAAATTCTCCTTCAAAAGGGCTGAACAAAAAAGGGGGGGGGGGCTGTACAATTTTGCATTCCCACCCACACAAGTGTCTCTTCCACATCTTTGCCAACAGTGTATTAAGTCAAAAAATTTTTGCTATTTAATGGGTAATATAGGGTATCTTAGTGTGGCTTTAATTTGTTTATGCCTTATTATAAGTGCAGTTGAACATTTTTTCATATGTGCACAGGCCAATTTTATATGTCTTTTGCAACCTGCCTGTTTGTGTCTTTTGCACATTTTCCTATAGAATTTTAATCTTTTCACCCTCAATTTTAAAAAGCTCTTTTTATATTAGAGCTATTATGTCTAAACCCTTGACCTTGGTGTTACAACACTAAGCTCTAACCAACTGAGCTAACCGGCCAGCCCTAGAGCTAATATTTTCTTTTAATTTGACACAGTCTTTTGACTTGTTAAAAACCTTTGACTTGTTACAATGGGTGTGCGGTTTTATTCATTGGTGCTTTATGACGGCTGGTTAGCTCAATTGGTTAGAGCATGGTGCTGATAACACCAAGGTCCAGGGTTCAATCCCTGTACAGTCCAGCTGCCAAAAATTAATAATTATTATTATATAGGTTTTGTAGTATGTTTTAGTATCTAGTAGGGCCAGTTCTCCCCACACAGCTCTTCTTTACCAGTGTATCCCAGCTATTTTTATGAACTTATTTTTCTATCTGAACTTTACTATCAATTTGTCTAGATCCAGAAGAAAAGCTTATTGATATTTTTATTAGAATTTAATAATAAATTTTTATTAAATTTATTAATTTGAAAAACTGACAACTTGGAGCCAAGATGTCTTATCTAAGAAGAAGGAATACTGTTTTATTTGTTCAAGTCTGTTTTGTGTCTTTCAGGAGGATTTTATAATTTTCTCCACACAGGTTTTTGTACACTTCTTCTAAGTTTATTCACAGGTTTTTTAATTTTTTTTTTTTTTTTTTTTTGCAATTTGAAACAGGTGTTGTCTTCTAATATATCTTCTAGGGGCTGTTACCTGTGCATATGATTTCGGTATGTTAATTTCTTTTTCAATTTCTTATGCCTCTAATTGTTTTCCCGTAACTGAATTGGTTAAAACCTCCAGTACAATATTAAATAGATGTAGATGATAGTGGGCATGTTGCCTTGTCTTTGTCCTCAATGGGAATGACTCTAGTATTTCCCATTAAGTAAGATTCAGCTTGTTTTTCCAATGATTTCCACCACAAGCCCTCTTTGATAATCATCAAAACCCTCCCCCTTCATTGAGTCCATAATCTCCCTTTCTTTCTCCTTCTTCCTCATCATCCACCTTCAATTTCATGATCTATCTGTTCAAAAATATTTTCACAAATACCTTCTGCCTTTAAAGAAATTTTGATAATCATCAAAACCCTCCCCCTTCATTGAGTCCATAATCTCCCTTTCTTTCTCCTTCCTCATCATCCACCTTCAATTTCATGATCTATCTGTTCAAAAATATTTTCACAAATACCTTCTGCCTTTAAAGAAAGTTCTAAAACCTTAAGTATGGTGCTCGCTTCAGCAGCAGATATACCGAAATGGGAACCAGGCAGAGAAAATTAGCATGGCTCCTTGCACAAGGATGACACACAAATTTGTCAATCATCTTATTTAGTTAATGTTCACAGCAGCACTAGTCACAAGAGCCAACAGGTAGAAACAACCCAAACGTCCATCAACTGATGAATAAACAAAATGTAATATACATCTATACAATGGAATATTATTCAGCCATAAAAAGAAGTGAAATGATGATACATACTACAATATGAATGAATCTTAAAATTATGCTAAGTGAAAGAAGCCAGACACAAAAAGGCCACATATTGTATGATTTCACTTATATCAAATATCCAGAATAGACAAATCCAGAGCCAAGGGGCGGGGTAGAAGGGAATAAGAAGTGATTGCTGGGGCCGGCCCGGTGGCACACTGGATAGTGCGCTGCTTGGGAAGCGTTGGCGGCGCTCCCGCCCGAGGGTTCGGATCCCACATACAGACCGGTTCCCGCTCACTGGCTGAGCGAGGCGCGGGAGCAACACCGAGGGTTGCGATCCCGTTGCCGGTCCTGGTCCGGTACGGGGGCGACACTGAGGGTTGCAATCCGTTGATTGCTTAATGGTATGGGGTTTCCTCTTGGGGTGATGAAAGTGTTCTGGATCTACATACTGGCTGATAATTGTACAACACTGTGAATTTACTAAATGCTATTTTTGTACCACAGAGTTGTATACTTTGAAATGGTTAAATTTATGTTATGTTTATTTTACAATAAAAATAAATTTTAAAAAACCCTCAAATCCATCTTGCAAAACCCCAACCCTACTTGAGCTCTGCTCAACTATCTGCTTTCTTAGTGCCTACAACAGAGTAGTCACAATCGGAGAAAGCACAGCAGACAAGAAAGTCACACAACAGGGCAGAACAGCCTCACTATAAGTGAATATTCTCTGACCAAACAATCCTACTATGTCTCACAGACCATACTCTGAAAACAATAATTTCTTCCCATACAACAGAGGACCTTCTGAAACTAACGCCTGCACATATACTTTAGTTCCCATCCCCACCTGCCTTCTCAGGGATAGCATGTTGCTGATTGGCCCATAATTTTTTGTAGCATCAATGTCTTCCCTCATCTGAATCCTTACAACATAGAAGCTCCTCCCACTCATACTTTGAAAATATGTTTAACTAGTTTAAGCATCCCCTATATATAAAACCTCACAATCCTACCTCATCTCTAAGTATTTTCTTACATCCCCTTCATAGTCATACTTCTTGAAATAGTCATTGATTCTTGATCTCCATTCACCCCACCCCATCACCACTCAGCTCTCCCTAACATGGTTTTTGTCCGAATTTTTTCAGGGTGAAGTTGTACATAAGGTCACAAATGATGGCTATGTTTTTAAACCAAGTGGCTATCAGCTCTGATATTATTTGACCTCAGCTGCATTACTCTAGTCTATTCTCTCCCTCCCGAAACATTCCTTCTTCCTGCCCTCATTCTGCCTCTCTGATCAACTTTTTGCAACCTCTTCCTTCACTCCCTGGCAATTAAATACTGATGTTCATTAAGACTCAAGCTGTCTTCTCTTATTTTAAAGCAAGGGTTGGTAAACTTTTTCTTAAAAGGCCAAGACAGTAAATATTTTAGGCTTTGTGAGCCATACAGTCTCTGTCACAACTACTCAATGCTGCAGTTGTAGCAGAAAAGCAGTGACAGACAATGTTGGTTCCTCGCCACCGGGGACCAACAACACAGGGCGGGAAGGGACCCCGGACCAGCCGGCGGTAACCTCTTGTGGGGCTGAGCGGGATGATGAGGCCTCCAGGACCCATTGGTTTTTTGTATGACAAACACAGGAGAATTCCAGGGGCTTAGGGACCTACGGAGATGTCCCAACTCAAATTGTTGGTTGACTAACAGGTGCAGTTGTTCTAATTTGGAAGCAGGCAATGGCCACTGTTCCACCCAAATTGGAGGTCCCGGGGCCCATTTTATTTTTGGGGCCTCCGGATGGACAGTGGCCTTTAGAATTGGGGGTACTGTTTGGAAGTCTGAGGGGCTTCCCCCCTTAACTTTTGAAAATATGGATCATCCCTGTAATTAGGGTGGGCCTTTTTTCCTTGTTCAAATTGTTGTTGATAGTCTTCATTGTCAAGGATATCATCATAAAAGGCCTTGTTCTTATCCAATAGGGAGTTGACACACTGCTACCCGGGAGGAGGGGTGAGGACAGGGCAGGCAGGAAAAAGTGCAGAGTCACCGTACCCCGGAAGTTAGTTCTTTTAAGTTTTGAGTTCTCCGCTTAGGTTTCGGTTTCCCAGAATCAGCCCGAAGCAAGTTTAAAATGGCTGAGGTACTTTCCCAAAATGGCTGGCGGCCCGGGCGTAGCCCAACAAGACAACACATAAATGACTGTGCTTCTTTCAATAAAACTATATGGACACTGAACCTGAATTTTATATCACTTCATGTATCAAGAAATACAGATGCTCCTCAACTTACAATGGGGTTACATCCCAATAAACCCATCATAAGTTGAAAATATCCTAAAATGGTATGGTATTAAAAATGCATTTAATACACTTCACCCACCAAATATCATAGCTTAGCCTAGCCTACCTTAATGTGCTCAGAACACTTACATTAGCCTAAAGTTGGGCAAAATCATCTCACACAGTAATAAAGTATTTCTATAATTTTATATTTTATATTATAATATTTTAAAATAAAGTGTTGAATATCTCATGTAATTTATTGAATACTGTATTGAAAGTGGAAAACAGAATGGTTGTATGGGGACTAGAACAAAGATGGTTTCTGCTGAATGTGTATCATTTTCTCACCACCATAAAGTCAAAAAAATGGTAAGTCAAACCATCATAAGTCAGGGACCGTCTGGACATCCCTCTAATTTTTTCCAACCATTTAAAAATGTAAAAACCCATACTTAGCTCTCAGGACATACAAACACAAGTGGTGGGCCATAGTTTGCGGATCCTTGCTTTATTCTATTATCCCCTCTTAATGGCACTTACCAACACCTGTGATAAGTGTTCACTTATTGTCTGATCTCCACACTAGGACAGAATTTAGGAAAGCATATTCACCACTTAATCCCAGTGTCTACAGTAGTGCCTGACCGAGAGCAGACAACAGGCACGGAACGAACCATCAACAGACAGGCATTAGCTCACTCCCTGTGGTCTTGCTGGGTGAGGCTGCTGCAGCTTCACCACTTGCACCACCACGGTTAAATCATAGAACTGCTTGGGTTAACCACTCCTGTTCAAGTGCTTGATGTTTGAGGCTGTGGAAATGCACATATATACGTTACAATTACAGGATACTGGAATGAGGAAGGTCTTTAAATGGTGTGTTGTCCAAGCCCCTCATTACATAATAAGCAAATGAGGTCATTAAGATTCAGAAAGGTCAATAGCCTTGCCAGTGATCACAACACTTGTCAGTGCAGGGCAGGCCTGGGCATCAGGTTTTCCTTTTGCCCTTTCCATGCACGACACAGTGAACATGAATGATCCAAGTTGTGTCAACCAGAACTTGTAACATACATGTTTTCCTTCCAACATGCCCAATATAGAGCTTGGCGAGCCCTTGCTACTCCCGCAGAGTTAACAAGGAGACAGTGGGTCCTGGATACTACTTGGTGAAGAAGGGAGACAATTGTTAGTGGGAGCTGTCTTGGCAGGGCTCTCCAAGCCTTACCTGCAGGAGCTCCCTGGTGGGCTGCTGCTGCTTCTCTTCTAGCTGGGCAATCAGGCTGCTGAGGTGGGAGATATTGCAAGAGAACTGAGTGATGGCACCATTGATGCTGTTGTAGATGGCCAAGTCTAGCTCCTCGAGGCGGGCCAGGAGGCGATACTCATGCTCCTTCAAGGAGTGATACAGCTGCTCAAACTCCCAAACAATCTTCTCTCTCTCCATCTGGGTCAAGCTCTGTGCAGATGACAGGAAAGGGCAGTGAGGAAAGGAAATGCTCACCTCTAGAGCCCTTCATATTTCTCCCCTGACTTCTTACTCCAAGGCCTTATCATTTCGTCCTAGGACACTAAAATAAGCACTGTGTTCATTTACTCATTATTTCCAGTCTTTACTGACTGGATATATAATGGCCAGAAACTGAGTTACCCCAGTGATAATTAAGACATACTGCCTGTCCTCAAGAACCTCAATCAAGTGAAACTCAGGTCCATGTGACACATGTAGTCATGGATGGGTAATTAAAGATAGGGTGACAACCTTTAGTGGGAGAAACTGATACAGTCTTCACAGAAACAATGATCACACAGGGTCTTGCAGGATGAACAGGAGTTCACCATCCACATAGGCGATGAGCAGGAGGGCTTTCCAGGCAAAAGAAATGGCAGAGGCAAAAGAGTGGAGAGAGAAGGCAATGGTTTTATCTGGCTGGAGCACGAGTGCTGAGGAGAGTGGCCAGAAAAGGTAAGAAGGCTGGCTGGTTAATTCAGTTGGTTAGAGTACAGCCTTGTAACATCAAGGTCAAGGGTTCAGTTCCTGCACTAGCCAGCTGCCAAAAAAAAGAAAAAGTTAAGGAAAGACCAGACCATACCTTGCCTGGCAGACTAAGGAGTAAGAACTTTACTGCAACAGGGAGCTATAAAAGACTGTCACAAAGAAAAGTGACGTATCAGATATGTGCCCTGTGGGGGACAGTTTGGAACAATCAAGCACAATTTCCTTGGTCAGTTTCCTTGGACCCTTCATATGTAATCCATATGCTTTATCTGGCCTTCAAGGGTGTTCACCACCTGCCCTGCCCGCTGGCTTTGGGTGGCTAGTGGGTGGTGGTGGTGGCTTCCCCATGGTTCCCTCATGGTGCTCACTTGTTTGTGAAACCTTGTCTCTCCTTCCTTTTCCGCCCCCGACTGTCAGCACTCTAGCACAGTTTTGTTCTGAACAAGGAGTCAAGTAAAGTTTAACTGGGACACAGCCATGCCCGTTTATTTATGTACTGGCTATGGCAGCTTTTGAGATACAAGAGTTGATTATTTGTGACAAAGCCCATACAGCCCACAAAACTAAAAATATTTACTATCTGGCCTTTTACAGAAAGTTTGCTGACACCTGTTCCAAATTCAATTCCTAAGAACCTTCCCCAGCTGACAACCCTCTAACCCCCCATCTTAGGGGCATTCACTGTGCAATTTAGTAATGCACACATACTTTTGTTCATAAATCCTTTCCATAAGTTCATGCCTCTTCTTAGTTGGGTAAGTCCTCTGCTATTTCTCAAAGGGGGTGCTCCTGGAAGCCTGATAAAGGCAATTCTGCCTGGCATAGACTGTTTTTTGTATTAGAGAAAATTTAGCATCCCTTCCCCACCTTCCCCAATAACTCAATTCCTCAAGTGACAGCCAAAGAAATACCCACACCACTGCAAGTGAGAAAAGGGGAGTACGAGCCTTGCTAGAGTACACAGTCTAGTCCAAACCATATCACAGATGAGGGAACTGAGGCTCAGAAAGGTTGTATCACTCTCTACATCTGTATAATCAGCCAGTGTCAGAGTTAAGAAGTATGACCAGGTATCCTGATTCTCAGTGAAGTGTTGTCTCTTCCCTTTGACAATCCTCCCACAGAGGACAGGACAGTTGCATCCATAATGATTGGAGTCCGCTCAGGTTCACTGAGAAGATTTTCCATCCATCAGACCTATTTTCAAGCAAGGAAGTCTCAGCAGATTGTGTGGGCAGATCAAGTGGTGGGATCTAAGGACACTATGGGAATGAATTCCCAGACCAGAAGTTCTTAACTACACCCTGGCCAGGACTGACAAAATTCCTCACCAGATAACACTAGATACTAGTCTAGAAGTTTGCTTTTCAGATGCAAATACCTCTAATGGGTGGAGATTTACAATATTTTATTTATTGTTCAAAAAATTTTTTATCTGCAGCTGGGAACAAGTAAAAAAAAAATTTAATACCTAGTTGGTAGATATATGTGTATATTATAAAAATCTCTGTGCTTTTGTTTGTTTGTTTGTTTTCAAAACAAAACTCCCAAATACCTCTGTCATGAATTATCACATCAGCCATTTGCCAAGGCCTTGGGAGACTGGGGTAAGACAGAAGAGTGAAAATTCAGAATTAAGGCATTGTCAAGAAAGGAACACACTAGAGATAAAACAGTGGGGCTTACACAAATTCACTATCAGCACCTGTCTGCAGAATGGTACCAAAGGAGGTTAACTGTGCCCAAGAATTTCATCTGTCTCAGCTTTTGTCAAGGCTCAACCCTGGTCTACAGAAAGCTAGCAGGTTAAACCTTATCAACAGGTCAGATTTCCAGAGGTCCAACCTTGGCTTCTCCACTCTTTTCCCCCCAAATGGGGGAATCCTTTGGTTCTCCAGGTGAGTTCTCACTGACATGTGGGGTCATTCCACCTGTACCTAGAAGTTCTGAGTGACCTGGCTGAACAAGGTTAGGGGGAAAGCATTGGTATTTGTGAAATCCAACAACCCTTACCAAGAGTTCAGCTCGTGCCTGCTCCCCCTGTGCCCGACGCCTCTTCTTTAAGTCTTTCACTCTTTTTAGATGGTCCAGCTGGTTCTGAATTTGTTCCTGTAAACAGCAAACAGTTTGGCAGCTCAAGATTAGGCAGATCTTAGCCATCAGCATAGCTATTCTGCTTATTCCATGGAACCCACACTCCTGATGCCAAGTCCCTGGTTAGAGATTGTCCTGAGACCACACTGCTACCCATTGGAGAAAGGCCCAGAGCACAGGGGGCCACTACACCTCTCCTTTGGCCATTTCTGGGTGTCCTGAACAGCGAGTCACCTACCTGTCCCTGTAAGGATACTCCATGGGTTAGCAGTGAGGTGACTAGAATAGGAGGCTTAAAGTTAAATTGTAGCTCTTCCGGAGGGATACTGAAAAAATGACTTAACTTCCCTCATTTTTCTCATTTGTAAACACCATCTTTTAACCTACCAAAGTGAGTGAAATGATATAGTTGAATACTCAATAAATGTAATTATGCATGAATACACTCACATTTAAACATGGATGTATTGTGTATGTATTCCTGAAGCCTTCAACTATACAGAAAATACACAGCATCACTCCTTGAATGTCACCTTACAACTGTTTTATATGTAATACTTTGTTTCCATATTATTGTTTAGCTGTGCCAGTCTGTTTGTTCAAAAGGCTCTACACGTCATACGACTTCACTTAATCTTCATAACTGTGTTATCTCCTGACACTCATAGTGGTTAAATGACTTACTTGAACAGTAAAGAGCTCTGTTCTTTTCCATGAGCTTCTAGAACAGGACAGATTACAGGAAGTGCTGGGGAAATGCTTATAGGCTAAGTGATGGACATCTGCTTGATATTTTACAGCCAGTTAACATGTGAGTTTATCTGGGAGCCGAGGGGACTATGAGTGTCTCCAAGCTTCTCGATACGTACGTGGTTTTACGCACATCTTTTATATTGTCAAGGGGGCTTCTCCATTGCACAACGTGCCCGTGAGCCCGGAAACATAGGGGCACACGGGGAAAGGAGGGAGGGGGCGGGGAGACTTTTGGCTTCCTCACCAGCTACAGGTTTTCCTCCCAAATCTGAGTGCGGAGGCTCTGGAGCGGACAGAGAGGAAATGACGGCTGTGAACCACACGTCCGGCTCAGCCATTTTCTAGGCGGAAAAAAGGGAACCCCTTTGGCTTTCTCCTTCCTTTGTCCGCTCGCGCTCCCGCCCCTCCCGGGTCCGCGCGCGGGGCCTCACCTTGAAGCCCTCCACCGCCTCCTCGAGCGGCAGCACGCTGTGGCCGCGGTGCTCGCGGGAGCGGTCGCACACCACGCAGATGGGCATCTGGTCCTCCTCGCAGTACAGCTTCAGGGGCTCGCGGTGCTTCTCGCACACGCCCATCTCGCCGCCGGGCCCCGACGGCCGCTCGGTGCGCAGCTGCTTCACCAGCTGGGTCACGTTGGCCAGGTGCCGGTTGGGCCGCATGTGCCGCTGCGGGAAGGTCTCCCGGCACTGCGGGCACGACACGTTAGTCTCCGCCGCGCCCCAGCAGCGGGCGAGGCACGCGCAACAGATGTTGTGGCCGCAGTCGAGCATCATGGGCTCGGCGAAGTACTGCAAGCATACGGGGCAGGTGGTCTCCTGCTGCAGGCACTCGGCCACACTCCCGGAGGCCATGGCGCGGGCCCACAGGGGCGACCGGGCATGGGCCCCGGCACCGAGCTCTGCGCGGAGCCCAACTCTCCTTTGCTCTCCCGGATTCGCTGCTACTGGGCGGCGCGGGGAAGCGAGCGGGGCGGACGGAGGGCGCGATAACTTCGTATAATGTATGCTATATGAAGTTATTACGGGTCAGGCTCACTGGGCCAAGCGCGCCGAGCGCGCAGGACAACGTGGCCGCGTCCGAGCCGATCCCCGCGGTCGCGCAGACCCCACCCCGGCGCGAGCGGAAGAGGCGGCTCGGGGGGGGCGGGGCTTGGCCCGCGCCTCCTGCGCGCGACACGGTTTCGTGGCCTCGGGGCCTGGGCTGTTTCTTCCCGGAAAGGACGGGGACTCCCCGCTAGCCACCTTAAGGCGGGACGTGTGGGATCTCCAGCCTAGTCGCAGGAGCAGGTGATGTCTGCGGGGCGCGGCGGTGACAGGGTAACCCCTGGCAGCACGCTTCCGCCCCACCTCCAAGCTCTCGCAGCCGCCGGGCCTGAACCGCTAGTCTTTTGTCGGGTTGCTCTTGGTGCCCAGGCCTCAGCCCCTGCGAGAGAAAGCTGGCTCAGCGTAGGTACAGTACTGGGAAGCGCAGCCATCTGGCCTCTCCCTGAGTCCGGAGGATGGGGGTAGCAGACTGAGCCCCACCTGATGTGTGATGCACTTTGTTAAACAGCCCATTTATAGGCACTTGAAATTTTGTTAGGAAAAAGAAAGGTTTAATTATCAGACGGTAACATTTTTGGAGGGCAGAAGCCTAGTTCTATCATTTCCCATCTATGCCCAAGCAAGTTGATTTACCATTTTGAGCCTCAGTTTCTCCTCCTGTGAAATGGGGATGATAATTATGCCCCAGCAATGAGGTAGACTTCATTATATCTTTTACTTTTTGAGCCCTAAAAATGTTTATTCATTTTTTAATAGTAATAAAATACCCACTGCATAGGATTATTGTATTCAGTAGTACCTAAAACTTGCTTGCTCCTTTCTGACGTACAGTATAGAGAGATTGAGAATCCTGTGGTGACCCAACCTCTTGGATTCTCACAATGCCCGTTCTCTTATCCAATAGACTTCCAACTCTTTTCTGTTGCTTCCTCATCCCTGACTTAGTATTTCCTAGTTTTCTTTCAGATTTTCTCAGTAAAGGCCTTGTGTCTGAGCAAGAGGGGCTTCAGTTTCCAGAACTCTGGTCCTCTTCCTTACGGGGCAAGAAGTCTGAGGAACTAAATGGATTTACCAACCCCAATCCCACATCCCCCTTCTAAACCACACTCTGAGTACCTAGTCTTTTAAATCCTAGGCCCAAATAGCCCTAACCTACTTCCAGAAAAATGTGGAGTACTTGGGCTAGATCACTCCATAGTCTGGTCTTGGTTTGAAACTGGCTCAAAACTGAAACCTGGAAGAATTAAAGGATGCTTCTATTCAGATTTACTCCAAAAAGAACTAACAAGTATTGCAAAACAGTGTATAAATATGAGAGTTGCAGATATATAGATAAACTGCCCATCATCTCCCCCCATATCTCAGGGATGCCAGCCTGGAGGTTGGCTTTGTTTTTCAGGATTGATGGTGTTTATTTATCAACCCCTTATAACCCCTGGAGGGAGGTGACCTGGAGGTAAGGAAGAGTAGAACAAAATAAATGGGTGGTGTAGATAGATTGGGATAGGAGTAGCGAAAGGGAAGATTTTTACTTGGTAATTTCTACCAGCCCCCTTCCTTGAATGATTACTGTCTTTCCTTCATCCTCTAGATTTCATGGAATTTTAATTCACTGAACTTGCCTGTTCATTTTAATTTCTATTACTCTACCCTGACCTAAATTATCGCAACAATGTGTCAGGATGAATGCAACAATTCCCACTAGTGATGAAGTAGCCAAATGGCCACTGCAGTTTTTAATCTCAAATCTGCATGTCACTGGTCATTTATCCTAGAGAAGTAGAAACTTATGATTACCCAAAAATCTGCACTAAACAGTGTTTGTAATAGCCAAACCTGGAAACAACACAAATGGCCTTGAATGATGAATGGCTAAACTAAACTGTTGGCACATCCGTATCATGATAATACTCAGGACTAAAAACCAATGATCTACTGAAACAGGCAGCAACTTGGATTGATCTCATGGGAATTATGCTGAGTGAAAAAAGTTAATCTCAAAAAGTTACAATCTGTGTGATTCCATTCATAGCATTCTTGATATGTCAAAAATTATAGAGAACAGATTTGTTGCTGGCGTTTAGGGAGAAGGGAGAGAAGGAGGTGTCCGTAGCATGAGGGATCCTTGTAATGAAACAGTTTTGTTTCTTTTTTTTTGCCAGATGGTGAGTGATAACAGTTCTGTTTCTTGACTTGTGGAGATAGATGGTCACATGTGATATCTACACATGTGATAAAATTGCATAGGACTAAACACACATAAGTACATGTGTGAATGTAAAAATGGTGAAATCTGAATAAGGTTGGTGGATGATATCAATGTTAACTTCCTGTTTGTGATATTGTATTATATTTTGCAAGATGTTACTGTGTTAGTCATTTTCTGGTGCTCATAACAAAATACACCGAACTGGGTGATTTATAAAGAAAATTAAATTTATTGCTTACAGTTTCAGAGGCTGGAAATCCAAAGTCCAGGGAATGCATCTGATGAAGGCTTTGTTTGGTGTGACTTCAGTGACGACCGAGCATCACATTGAGAAAATGGTGGACCACAGAGAGGCGAGATTAACCTCATTCACTGTCTTTCTAAAGCCCTCCAAACCACACCCATGACCAACATTTTTAATCAATTCACTACAGCATGGTCCTACAGTCTAATCACTTCTTCAAGGCCACACCATGATGTAATTATATATAAAACATAATTATAATGATATATATTATAAAAATATTATAATATAATATAAATTATATATAATTATATGCATGATTATATATAATTTTAATTATATAAATATAATTAATATAATTTTAATTATAGATGGTAATTATATAATTATGTAATAGGATTTCCCACCCTCAACAGTTACAATGGGAATTAAGCTTATAATACATGAAATTTGGAGGGCACAATTCAATCAATCCACAGCAGTTACCATTGGGAGAAACTGAGTGAAAGGTATACTGGATCTCTATTATTTCTTACAACTGTATGTGAATCTACAATTATCTCAAAATAAATTTTTTAAAAATTCTCTATATTACAACATCCATGTCTTCTTCCAGCCAGCAAATCCCTATTTTGCTGTTACTGAACTAATCACCATGGACAGAGAAATTGATTTAGGTTTGGTTTTACTACCTATCCCTGAACCAGTGTAGCAGGGGGGTTGAGATAATGTTCACAGGTCTATGCCAGTCAAGACCCATTCTTGAAATCAAAATCCTGAAACCTCATGGGTACTCTGGAGTGGGGTGAACTGGATGCTGGTGAAACATCTGTAAGGTTAGCTATATTCCGTTCCCCTGTCCTGACTCTGTAGTCACCTGGGCCCTATATCCATTACAATTAGGTTCTCCTAGGTAAACCCAAATAAGAGGCTTAGATGGCAGAGTTTTTATCTGTCTCATGTAAAAAAGTCCAGAAGAAGGCACTTCAGGGCTAGTGTGGCAGATTCACCATCCTCAGTGGCTCAAATCTCTTTCTATTTTTCTGTTCTAATGTTCTTGGGCATGGTGTCCACCCTCAGTGTCATCTCATAGTCCAAGATGACTGGATTCACCATCCTCAGTGGCTCAAATCTCTTTCTATTTTTCTGTTCTAATGTTCTTGGGCATAGTGTCCACCCTCAGTGTCATCTCATAGTCCAAGATGACTACTGGAGTTTTATAACCCAGGTGGGAAAGAGAAAGAGCAAAAGGTCACTTGTCCCAACTAAGTGAAACCCCCACTTTTTTTTAAAGGTAACCATTTAATTCATTGCACAAATTTAAACACCTTCGAGAGGGAAAGGGGGTGCTTTTAATAGCTGTACGAGGACAACAAGTGGAAATAGTGTCCCAGATAAACTGGGACAAATCATCACTCTGTTTTTGAAGATCTTTCTCAGAAGGCTCTTCTACTCCACGTCAACTTCCACTTAAGCATCACTAACTACTGCAAAAGGAAGTTAGGAGGCACACTACTATCCAGGATAAAAATCGGGGTTCTGCAAGGAAGGAAAGAAGAAGGTAAGAATGGCTATTGGGTAGGCAATGAGCAGCTTCTGTCACAGGTCTTGCATTAGCACTATTTGTGACCTGAATTTCACAGTTTCTTTAAAACAACTCCTTTTGACTCCATAGGCTCTCAGAATAGTATGTGAAATGTGGCAAAGGACAAATCCTCTCTGGTCCTCATCTCTTCCCTCTGGAATAGCTCTTTTATTGGGGAGGGTGGTGAAGGGCCGGCTGGCCGGTACCAGGATCTCAACCCGTGACTTTGGTCTTATAAGGCTGCACTCTAACCAGCTATGCTAACTGGCCAGCTTTTCATCTCTTCCCTCTCTTCTTCACTTTCTAACATCTTCCCTCAGCCAAAAGTGGAAAGTCCTTATGAAACAGACCTGAGCAGTGTGCATGCCCCACGCTGAGTCATCTCGTTAGCATAAGCTGTTGAGTGTGCTCTGAGGGGCCCACCAGGAACAGCAGACACACTTGTCACTAGGGAAATTGCAAGTGTTTAGAGGTTACTCACCAGGAGAAAACAAAGGCCAGACCTTTCTTTGAGTGAGACCAGATTCCTCACTATAGAAATACCATGAGCACAGTACGAGAAAATCTTCATAAATATATTAGAAATGTGTTGAAGGGCCAGCCTGTGGCTCACTTGGGAGAGTGTGGTGCTGATAACACCAAGTCAAGGGTTAAGATCCCTATATAGGGATGGCCGGTTAGCTCACTTGGGTGAGCGTGGTGCTGATAACACCAAGTCAAGGGTTTAGATCCCCTTACCGGTCATCTTTAAAAAAAAAGAAAGAAAGAAATGTGTTGAACTTGGTATAAATAAAAGTCCTACTCTTCTATTATCCGTTTTACCCCAGCTCGGAAGAGCATTTCAGGGTAGTTTGTAAAAGAAAACAAAGTAGGAAGCATTACAGTCCCTTTTCAGCTTCTTCTTGCCTTTCCGCTCTCATTGACTGAAGATGATAGAGGGCTGGGGATGGGGCACAGAAAGCAAGGATGGGGGGGATTGCCAAATTCACATTTAAAGAACCCTGGATTTAAAGAGACATGATCAAATGACTTGCAGTAATCTGAAGGCATTTTTGCTTTGAGGTAAAAAGGTGGTGGACTCTTTGTATCTTTTGAATTTTATACTATGTGTATGCCTTAGCTATCAAAACAAATTAAAATGTTAAATAAGGAAACAAAAGAGTTCTCAATTATCTAAAGCACTCCTTTCTGTGCAGGGAATGGACAGTCTTTTAAATTTCAAACTTTAAAATCGTGTTTCTAGACTGAAGGAATGACTTTGTTTCTGAAATTTTCTTTTTCATTTTGAGAAATATTGGTCCATTTACAAATAAGCCCTGAAAGCTCTTCTAACGGTAAAAGAAACATATGTTTCATTTTGAGATAATGGTCTGTCCACTCCACAGCTACTGAAAATTCCCATTATCAAACCATTTATCTTGCTATTTTCAGATTTATTTATTATTAAAATCTAATGCAAATCAAATCCAATTTTTTGATCTAGTTGGGTCTATGTGAGAAAAACAGGGAGTGAGAACCAAAGTAGTTAAAAAGAAAACAGCAAAGAAAAAACCCACCAACAGGTATTAATTTAAAAGTTACGGTACACACCCCAATGCTATTGTGTCATTATATGTCATTAAAAAGAACGTGTGTACTGATATGGAAAGATGTCCAGGTTACATTGTTAAGTTAAAAACAAGTTGCAGTACGTTATATAAAGTGAATTAATTTTTGTAAAATAATAATATGCTAATGTATATATTGAAAAAATATCTGGAGGAACATAAACCAAATTGGTAAGGGAGTAATGTGTTGGAAAGACTGGGAGGAGGGTGTAGATTAGAAGTGACTTTTCCTTTCTAGGATTTACTATATTTCTGCAATGTATGTTTTATTTTTACTACAGGAATATGTCATTTTGTAAGTAGAAAATACAGTACAAATAATTTAAAAGTAAAAAAAATGGAGGACTAGTCAGAGAGCTAGACAATAGACTACAAAGTATTACAAACCAAGAATGCGAGGCATGCTCCCTCCTCAGCCATTTTTTTTTTCTTTCAAATTTTAAAACTCTTCTTTTATTGTATAGTTAGTACTCCTTTCAACTACCTCAAAT
The DNA here is from genome assembly GCF_000696425.1 of Galeopterus variegatus. Lineage (NCBI taxonomy): Eukaryota > Metazoa > Chordata > Mammalia > Dermoptera > Cynocephalidae > Galeopterus > Galeopterus variegatus. The sequence goes on along the minus strand of NW_007729373.1, from coordinate 159,410 downwards.
CCTGTTGCTAACACTAAGGTCAAGGATTCAGATCCCTGTAACCCACCAGCTGCCAAAAAAGAAAGAAAGAAAGAAAAGAAAAGAAATCCAACCACCTCAAATCCTTTGTGGCTGCTTATAAGAGCAATAATAACTAAACTATAGGACATTGGTAAACTCTGAGAGACTCTAACTTGCAATAAGGTCAGTGTTGAAGAAAATTTGGAAAGGCATTACTGATAAATTTGGCTAAATAGGGGTTCATGAAAAAATGCGATGGTGATAAAAATTGGTTGTGGTGGGCTTAGACTGAGAGTCCTGAATCCTAATGGGGGAGGGCCATTGTGAGCATAGCGTGGACCTGTTGACGATCTAGGCCGCAGTATAGGTAATACCAATCAGGAGGACCAATTTGGAGCCTATTGCAATAGTGTTTGTAAAGGACATGGGGGGAGAGACTAATAAAAACAGAAATGGGCAGAGAGGTTGAATAAGAATCAGAATACTCAGTGTCATCCTCCTTAGCTACTTCTAAGGAGAATGAAGCTGAAATGGTCAAGGAGGAGAGAGATCTTAAAATAGAGAAATAAAGAGGAATGCAGTAAGCAAGGGAACGAGAGGCAGAGAGAGGAGAGGCAGACGTCTGATAAAAAGAGAGGGATATGCTTGCATTTGGGGAAGAGATAGTTCTCCTTTTGAACAGGTGTGACTTTGTGGCTTTCTGACCATCTCCTAGAAACCCCACCCAGACAGAACCCAAATGGCATACTCTCAAAATGGACTACTATGGATCTAAAGGGGACTGACAATAAGTAGAAGGGAAAAAAAATCATGAGGCTTTTAAGAATAAGTGATTTTCACCACTTCTTCCTCCTCTGATTCTTTCAAGTTGATGGAGAAGGAGAGATGAGATGTTTATTTAATAGGTACCTATTAGAAGCTACTATGCACTGGACTCTATTTACAAGGCACAAAATCCTTCTAGACCCTGCAAGGTAGATGCTATTATTATCATTCCCATTTTTGGAGCTAGTCCAGGTAGACTAGCTCCAGGTCTTGATCAGGCCTTTTTTTTTTTTTTTTTTTTTTTTTTTTTACACTATATACTTGCATTGCTGTTGTAGGTGCCAAGGGAAAGCTTTTTCTTCACCCCTGAAGATTCGTTAAAAATCAGCAGCAAAGGGCTGGTGGGTTAGTTCAGTTGGGTAGAGCACATCCTTATAACACCAGAATAATGGGTTAGGATCCCAGTACCAGCCAGCCATCAAGAAAAAAAAAAAAAATCAGTGACAAATTCAGATGAGTATGAAGAAAAGGCATAGCAAATTTTATTTTAATGTGCATAGTACATGGGAATTGCAAGAAAGTGATTTACCAATAACCCAATGGGGTGCAGATGCTTATGTACCCATCTTCAGTAGGAGTAAATGATTCTCAGGGAGACGCTATGGGCCTGGAGAACGTACAGTGGACTGGGACAAAGTCTATATTGGCCCTCAGAGCAGACAACGACTGGTAAATGATTCTCATCAAAATGCTCAATGGGACCAAAATAGAAGACAATGGTCTGTGACAAAAACCTGTCCAGGTGAGTTGACAAACTTCAGTCTTTCTTCCTGTGATATCAGTTAATGAAAACTCAGGGGAAGAACCAGAGATACTCTTGTTTTCTTATTTGGTGGGTCCAGACTTTAAGCAAATATGGGTACAGCTTTTTTCCTGTGCTTTAGAAGGTAACAGAGGAGAGAGGAGAGGAAGTGAGGGTGCAGGGAAGGTCACAGAGACCTTGAGGCTGCTTCTTTATTCCAGTATATCAAAGCACCATATTTTTGGAGTAACAGCTTTTGAGCCCCAACAATGAGTTTATTTAGTTGTCATGACAACATTCCCTGGTATAGGTTATTTTGTTTAGGGACCAGTGTGATGTGTCTTAGATTACACAAGCAATTGAGGACAAGATACAGGATATGAGAACTCAAGGCATATTCAGATAATGTCATTGAAAATGTGATTGTCATTAGTCATTTAAATATCATTTCTTGGGCCGGTGCCGGCCTGTGGCTCACTTGAGAGAGTGCGGTACTGATGGCGCCAAGGCCACGGGTTCGGATCCTTCTATAGGAATGGCTGGTTGGCTCACTTGGGGGAGTGTGCTGCTGACAACACCAAGTCAGGGGTTGAGATCCCCTTATCAGTCATCTTTTAAAAATAAATAAATAAATATCATTTCTTTTTTTTTTTTTTAATTTCTTTTTTTGGCTGCTGGCCAGTATGGGGATCCACATTTATTTATAAATTTGGAATTTGCTTGCTGATAACACCAAAGTCAAGGGTTTGGATCCCCCTCCCGGCCGGCTGCCAAAAAAAAAAAAAAAAAAAAAAGAAAAGAAAAGAAAGGTAATTTGCTTCCCAACATTTAACTGTATCCTATTTCCTGAGGATCAAATCTTTGAGGACAGTGGGGAAAAAGCTAATCTGTCCCATCTTTCCACATAGCAGGGGGTTGGGAAATTTTCTTTAATACAGGTACTTTGATATGAACAGAGTATCCTGGTAACACCTAGACAAGATTCCTGCCCTATGTAGCTCACAGGCTACTGGGGGCTGGGTGGAGGCGAGGATGGTAGCTGTCTCCAAGATGGTCACCATCAGTTTCTTCCATCTCTATATGCACATGATTTTGCATCATTGGGAGGTAGAGTCTACTCGTCTGCCCCCTTGAATCTGGGCTGGCCTGCAAATGCTCTGAGCAACTGAGTATAGCAGAAGTGATTCTACACCAGTGCCAGGCCTGCCTGTAAGAGGACTGACAGCCTCTGCCTTGATCTTTTAGAGTCTTTAACTACCATAGAAGATGTCTGTATTAGCCTGCTCAGGGTGCCATACAAAATACCACAGGTGGCTTAAACAACAGAAATGTATTTTCTCACAGTTTATTTTCTGTAGACTGGAAGTCCAAGATCAAGGTGTCTGCAGGTTGGTTTCTCCTGAGGCTGCTTTCCTTGGTTTGCAGGCAGTTGCCTTCTTACTATGTTTTCATATGACTTTTTCTGTGTGCACATAAACCCCTGTTGTCCCTTATTCTTCCTTCCTTCCTTCCTTTCTTCCTTCCTTCCTTCCTTCCTTCTTTTTCTTTTCTTTTCTTTTGGTGGGTGGTCACTACAGGAATCAAACCCTGGACCTTAGTGTAACCAGCTGAGCTAACTGGCCAGCCCTCTTCCTCCTCTTATAAGGACACAGTCCTACTGGATTAGGGCCCCACCCTCATGATGTCATTTAACCTTAATTACTTCTGTAATTACCTCTATCTCCAAATACAGTTTACATAGGTTGTAAGAGCTTCAACATATGAATTTAGGGGGAAAGGTGAAACAATTCAGTCCATAAAAATGTCCAACTACTCCACCGTGGACTACTCTATAAAGTGGGTGAGGGGGTCAGCTGAGGCCATCCTTTGAGCCATTCCCTGACAAAGGCACCAGGCTTGTGACAAAGGCAGCAGCCTAATTGCCAAATGGATACTGTATTAGTTTATTTTGTGTTGCTTATAACAAAATACATGGAACCGGGTAATTATAAAGAAAAATGACATTTATTGCTTACAGTTTCTGAGGCTGGAAAGTCCAAAGTCCATCTGCTGGTGGTGACAATGACCCAGGGATCTCACATTGCAAGGTGGTGGAAGCAGAGAGCTGAGAGAGAGAGAGAGACAGACTCTCCTCTTCTTTTAAAGCCCTCAGAACCAAGCCCCTGACCATCATTTCTAATCCACTGACTACTGTGAGGTCCTACAATCCAATCAACCTCTTCAAGGCTCCACCTTTACTTTCCATAATAGGATCTCCCACCCTCTTAACAGTCACAGTGGGGGCTAAGTTTCTAATACATAAAACTTGGGGGACACAATTCAAGCTTCAGGGAGTTTTGGGGGGACATAATTCAATCCACTACAGATACATTCTGAGTCACTAGTCAATGCTACAAGGAGCAGAAGAATCACCCCAATGAGCCCTGAGTTTTGGGGCAGTTTGCTATGCAGTATGAAATAACCAGAATGAGTGGCATTAAGTTATTAAACAAATCAACATATGTTTACTAATTGTGACAAGTGCTGTGAAGGAAGAGACAGGATGCTAAAAGAAAAAATAACAGGGTGTGTGGGAAAGGCATGTTGAACTGCAAGGGAGAAATAATCGAAGGACCCAGAGTACATTGGGCCTGAAGATTTCAATGCCTTTGTGAGCTCTGGAACCATTTCTCTTCTTTTCTGTGCAAAACTCCTTGGAAAAGCAGATGCCTCTGCTTTCCTTGCAGGTGAGCCACTCCTTCCAGAATCAGCCTCTCACAAAACTTCCTCTATCCTCCCAAGTCACAACAATTTCTCCCTCCTTTTAAGCTCTTTTTAGAGCTTATGCTGTGTAACATTTAATTGACATTGAAGGAGAAATTGTCTTATATTGTAATTTTAAACATATCGAGGTAAAATATAAAGTGTATAAGCCTTCAGCGTATAGCTTACTGAATTGTTATGTGTGTGCAGCCACGACCAGATCAAGATGAAGAACATTTTCAGCATCAGGAAGGCTCCCTCGTGCCTCTGTCCCATCAATACCCAACCCCAGAGATTACCCAGAAGAAATCACCTTTCCAAATTTCTAGAAACATTAGTTAACTTACCTGATCTTGACCTTTATATAAATAAAATCATATTCTAAGCACTTATATCATGTCTCACTTTTTTTTCTTTCTCATTATGTCTGAGATTTTTTCTTGTCTACAGCAATTTTCCGCTCTGTATAATGATTTGTCATATGAATATGTCATAATTTAATCATTTTGCCATTGACAGGTTATTGGGTTGTTTTAAGTTGAATATGTAATAGGCAAAAACTTAATGCCCTGAACATTCTCTTATGCACTATGTTTGTAGGTGATCAAATGCCCTGATTTCTAGGAGTGGAGCTGCTGGTAGATATATATATATGTTCAGTTTTTTAGATACTACCATACAATTTTCCAATGTGAATGTACTAATTTACATTTTTAGCTGCAATGCATGTGAATTCTAGTTGTTCCACATACTAACCAGCACTTGGTATATGTGTTTTAAAAATATTTAGCCATTCAGGTGTATCTGTTATGTTATCTCATTGTGATTTTAATTTACATTTCCTTGATAACTAATGATATTAAGCACCTTTGCATATGTTTACTGATCATTTAAATGTCCCCCTTAGTGAAGAGCCTGATCAAGTCTTTTGCCAATTAAAGAAAAAATAAGGTATTTGGCTGTTTTGTGTTTTGTAGCAGTGCTTTATACCAGGGTTCTTCAAAAAGTTTGTGGAGAAATAGAAGGAAAGATAATAGAAATCTTTCCATGAACTTTTTGAATAATGCTTGTATATTTTGGATGAGTCCTTTGTTACATATGTATTTTGAAAATATTTTCCCTCAGCTTGTGGTTTCACTTTTTACTTTCTTAATGGTGTCTTTTGATGAAAAGAGTTTTTAGTTTTGATGAATTCCTCTTCATCAACTTTTTGGTTACTCCTTTTTAAAATCTTTGCCTACCCTATGTTTATTAAGATATTCTCCTTCTAGAAGTTTTACTTTCCCTTTCATCTTTGGGTGTATGATTCATTTTGAATTCATTTTTGTGTTTGATATGAAGTCTAAATCTAGTTTTTTTCAGTTGGTTATGTAGCATTTATTGAAAAGTTATGGCATACATTTATAACTGCATATATGTCTTCGTCTCATCTTAACACCATGTCCTAGAAGCAGAAATAGATACACTAATGGAAAATCAATTTACCAAATTTATTTGTTTCTTTCAACCAATTACAAAATTTACATCAATTCATATCGTCGGAGTGGTTTTAGCCACTTTTAAAGAATTCTGTGAGGTTATAATTGACCTGTTATACGCTTCGTCTTAATAATGGCTTTTGGGGGAAGATTTGATTTTTCCTTAGTCCAGCAGAGATAGGGGAGACTGAGGGACACAAAAGAATGTATGAAAAGATATTAATCTACAATGTATTTTATTATAAGAATATATCCACAAAAATCCTTTCTATTTAAGCATATGTTCTTCATGAATCTCTTCTTGTAGAAATTTATTTACTCATACATTCATTAATCCAACAAATATTTATTGAATAAATTCTTGGATATAATAATAAATATTCATATATACAATTTTTAATTAAATCAATATTCAAGGTTTTCATCATCATTTCATATTTTTCACAGCTGAGATACATGGTATACCATAATCACTTTTTTTTTTCTTTGACAACCTTTTGACCTTCCTGGAATTAATAATTACCTCCCATGTCTTAGCTAACTTTTCTAAATATTTATTCTTAATTCAACATCAGCTTTCCGACAGTATTTTATGGTCAGACACATGAGGCAATATGTCAGCTCCACTTTCCCCCTTTGGAAACATCCCTCTTTAAGCCCTTCTTTCTTCTATTCCATATAGACTGATTGCTCTGTAGGCTGGCACCTCAGCGGGCACCATGGGAACTTTACTTCTCTCCTGTCTTAGGGACCTATTACTGGATCTCACATCTTTTTTCTTAATTTCCTGTTTGGTGGAACATTCTCCAGAAGCTTCCTGAGAAAGAATGCGTGGGAGGTAAATTCTTTTGAGACCTGAAAATGTCCATTCACATTTGATTGATAGTTTGGCTGGGTTCAGAAATCCAGTTGTGGAAATCATTTTTCTTTATGGAAATGATTTAGAAGGCATTGCCTCACTGTCTTTCAGCTTTCAATGTTGCTGTGGAGAAAAAACGATGCCATTCTGATTCCTAATCCTTTATATGCAAGCTTTTTATTTTGTTCTTTCTGGGAACTTTAAAGATTTTCACTTTATCCCTAGTGTTCTGACACTTCATGATGATGTGCATTGCTGTGGGCCTTTTATTTTTATTTTTTTAAAGATGACCAGTAAGGGGATCTTAACCCTTGACTTGGTCGCTCTGCCAAGTGAGCTAACCTGCCATTGCTATATAGGGATCCGAATCCGTGGCCTTGGTGTTAACAGCACCACACTCTCCCAAGTGAGCCACGGGCCAGCCCTGCTGTGGTGCTTTTGCTGCTAAACATTATGCAGCGCATTTGATAGGCCTTTTAAATCTGGAGATTTAAGGTTTTCAGTCCTAGAAAAGAATCCTGTATTATATCTTTATCTCCTATCTAGGAGATTGCTACAACTTTATTTTGAAATTTAAAAAGATTCTGCCATCATAATATTCATCTTAAGAGCTCCCCCACCGTTTCTTGTTTCGTGAGTGTAATAACTTCTCTTATCTCCCTGGGGATTTAATTATAATTTTTTTAAAAATCCAGTTTCCTGCATTGTATTTGTTTCTTCTTAGATCCTCCTCGTCCCCTCCTGTTTATATTCGTTATTGTCTTTATTGTGGAAATATGTTCACAAGCATCTGGTTATCCTTGGGTTGTCGTTTATATTTGAAATAAGGAACTAAAAACCTGATTCTGGAAGCTGTGTGGACCCGTCCCAAGCTTGTAGACTAGAGAGTCTTCGGGAATTGCATGGAAACCTGGTCATTTCTTCGAGGAGACCTTCAAATGTCAGTGTCTATCGTTCTTTATCTCTAGTACCAATTTCCAGTGGCGTACAGCTTCAGCCTCCTGCCAGAAGTAGACAGAGAGGAGATGAGTCCGGTTGTCTGGCTCTGGGAGTCTGCGGGAAGCGATCTGGGGATCTGGGCTCTGTGCTGACGTTTCCTTCACGCCACTCTCGTTTTTCACCCCTTAGCTTCTCCCTCTTTCAACTTCTGACCAGGCCAACTCCTGTTACTCACATCTACAGCCAGTCTTCATGCTCAAGCCTTCTGAACCCCACTCACCCTAACCTTCTCTGGTCTACGCAAACTCTCCTGCTTTCTCACCTGGTCTACACTGGCTCATTTCTTCCCTGCCGTGCTATCGCCCATTCGCTTGGTTTGCCAGGCAGCATCTCAGGAATAGGGCCCGTGCTGTGTCCTTTGTTTATCCTGTTTATGGATAAACGGGCTGTCTCTTGTCCAGTCCAAAATCGGCGCTGGGTTTTTAGGATCCTCGCGCTCTTGTACCCTGGGGTTGCAGTGAAGGGTCGTGGGAAGGGAGGGGCCAGAGACGCTGAGTTCTAGCCGAGACTGGGAGGAAAGCCTCTCGAGTTGAATCAGTTTCTGATTCCTCTGAGAAAGAGGTTTCTTTGATGTATAGAGATTTGTATTTCTATTTCTGAAATTGGACTCTAAACCATGAAAACAGTAACAATTTACACTACTTGTGCGTTCATTACAGTTGATATAACTCATTTGCGAAACCTTTGTCCAGGTGTCAGGATGGCCGAGTGGTCTAAGGCGCCAGACTCAAGCTCAGCTTCCTCGTGTTGAGGATTCTGGTCTCCGTATGGAGGCGTGGGTTCGAATCCCACTTCTGACACGTCTTTTTCTCCCTCTCGCCCCTCATACTGTCACTTTCTTAGGTATTTCTTTGCGTTTACTCTTTCCACCTTTTCTTTTTCAATGCCAACTAAACTGACTGATCGAAAATGAGGTCTATGCTCTTCCTTTTTCGTTTTGTTCTCTCACGTCTTTTTCTCCCTCTCGCCCCTCATACTGTCACTTTCTTAGGTATTTCTTTGCGTTTATTCTTTCCACCTTTTCTTTTTCAATGCCAACTAAACTGACTGATCGAAAATGAGGTCTATGCTCTTCCTTTTTCGTTTTGTTCTCTACTTAATCACGAATCACTTTTTGCTCTGTGCTCTGGTTAACTAAAGGCGTGTTTATTAAATTCTTACTAACTCAGGGGCGTCCTGGGAGGAAAATTAGTCTGGTGGGAACAGAAAAACCTGTACGTAGACTCCGTGATCACAGACTGTTCTGAGCTCAGGGGTTTATCGAGAACGTATATCACAGGCTCTTTTTCACTGCCAGAACCCATCAGAAGTCACGGTGTTGAATCCGAAAACAGAAAAGTTCACTATTTAGTCATCTGAAACAACACAAAAACCGAAGGGAAAGACAGGTTCCACCGAGATTTGAACTCGGATCGCTGGATTCAGAGTCCAGAGTGCTAACCATTACACCATGGAACCTTCCTTGACGGCAAGGGGACACACGATCCCTCTGAGGTCTGTTTTCTTGTGCTTTTTTTCTTTTCTTCAGAGGGCTGTGTGGAACACAAATGAAAATGACATACCACATTAAATGAAAGCTTTACCTGCTCTGATTTACCTAGCTGATTTTAAAGAATTTTTACTGGGGATTTCCCCCTCTCCCCAATAGAAAATCTTGTATTTCTCAGCGGCGGGGCGATAGAAGTGCCGAACACAGGGGTGGCAGAAGTGGGAGGGGTCGTGCACTGGTTGTTTCCACCTGGCCTTCTTCCCAGTGTTTTTTCCCCCTCCATCTCAGGGGCAGGACAGGATCCTGATCTAGGAATGTTGTTACCCCCGGAGATTTATATTTGCCTTCATTTTCGACCCATGAAAGGGCAAATTAGATTTTATTCTTAAAGTTTAAAAGGGAGAAAAGAAAAATATAACATCTCCTTTCTACTGCTTCACTTAATCATTCTAGGATACCTGCAGAAACCTCCGGAGCAACCTCGTAGTGTCTTGGTACTTCCCTTCAGTTGTAATCTTGGGCTTGAACTTTTAAAATCTGTCCGTCCCTTCCAAAATGCCTGAAGTGCAGATCGAGTCACTCCTCTTTGATAGTCCAAGGTCTGGTACCTAGAAGCTCAATCGATGCTTGTTGCTTGAACGCACAGGTGAAAGGATGAGTGAATGGCTAAATAAATACTCAGAAGGAGAGCCCAGCTTTAGACTTTCCCCCCGAGGGTTTCTTTTTGTCTTTACTGGAGAGGCTAATTTTGACAGATCCGAGGAGGGTTAATTGTTTCGTCTCCTCCTCCTCCTTTTCCCCTCTTTTGCCTTTCCAGGTCCTATCTCCCAGGTGGACATTTCAGAGTTTAGATAGTCCCACAAAGCAAAGACGTCATAGTGCTGGACGTATTTATTTTTCCAAATCTTAATTTTATTAAAACAACATGATTATTTATCTAGAAACTGTAAGAGCAACATAACAAGAGTACTTCAAAAAGTTCATGGAAAGATTCGTATTATCTTTTAATTCATTTTTTCCACTAATTTTTTGAAGGACACTGGTATAACAAAGAGACCATATATGTAGCATGACTGGAAGAAACATACAGATAAAAATTACCCCTTTAGTCAATCTAAGTACTAATTACTGGCCATCTACGCTTAATATGCCTCTGGTAGTTTTCCAAGGTTGAATTGCAAAGGAACTCTTGAATCTTTTTCTGGCATTCATCCTTTTGTATCTCAAAGCAAGGTGTCTGTCACAAAATAGCTGCTCAATAAATATGGGTTGAATTCAATATATCTTCGGGGAGGTGAGGAGGGAAGAAGTGAAATTCAAAGACTTCTGGCTGGGTGACTGTAAAGCGTTTCCAAGTGTCTACCCCCTCCCTCCACACACGTAAACTCTCCGTCTATCTCCTCAGGTCTCCTAGCCTTAAAAGGTAGTCTAAGCTTTCTCATATCCAGCTGAATAATGCACCAAGTCTTTCTTCCTCTGCATAGGTGGCATCCTTTTTATTCTGTAAACCACTACCTTATTTCTTAAAAAGAAGGAATGAAAGAAAGAAAGGAAAAGAAAAGAAAAAAAACGTCCATTGGTTAAAATGATACCAGAACCTCAAAAGCCTACTATTCAACTACAGTTCTTAAACTGCCCTATGAAGATAGGCAAAGGGGAATGGTTCTAGGTGACTGTTTTTTCATCCTTAACACATTTATCACCCAGAAAGGAGACCGGGTAAAGACCTGGAACATCGGGCATATGGCCATAGGTTGGCCTGTTTATTCCCGAGTCTGGATTTAAGAAGGTCACACTTTTCCCTTGGAAGTGCCCATGGTTGGTTCACAATTATTGCAAGGTGAATGCCAACACATAAAGGCCACTAAGGGGAATGACTCGGGGAAGAGATAACTGAGCCTTGCAATCCGGAAACAATTTGTTCCCTGGTAATCTGAGCAAGGATGGTTTGCAGTCACCTGGTAGCAGCGTTGAGTCCAGAAAGAACAAATCAATGTGGCATAATCAGTAGTCCAGAACCCAACTCAGCTGGAGTGTCCTGTGAAAAGGGGGCTTCAAAATACATGGCCCTACGTAAAACTGAAGATCTCGGGAGAATTCCTGCTTCCCCATCTATGTATACTTTGCTCATTTCACAAATCAGAATGACATTCTTTCGTGTATTTATGCACTAAAACTTACCACAAATATTCATTTAGTTTTCATGATGTGGAGAAGCAAGAGAAAAATGGTTCTGTATCTGATAAAACTTACGGTGTATGGGGAAAACAGACAATTACACAAAACTTTCCAAAAGCTATGGTAAATACTAAAATAAGTAATGGATTGAGTGATGACAGAGTACACCCAATGCGTACAAACAGGAATACACAATTAAGGGCAGGTAGCTTGAGAAGTCTGCCAGAGGAGTAGATGGTTCACCTGAAGCCTGCTGTGTACTCTCCAGCACGGGACATTTCTCCTTTGCCGTACGTATCAGATTGAGATTTTTTTTTTTTTTTGAAAATTCATTTATTAATTCACGAAACCACTTATTCAATTTATTAAACAAATATCCGCTCATTCTAACAACTAAAACGGAAGTGTTTAAAGTAAAATTTATAATCTCCCCTTCCCTCTTCTCCGACACTATCCCTAGGAACAATCTGAAGTGTACCCTTCTATACATTGTACTGTTGTACTATTCAGTAACATTCTTTATGCTGGTAACAATTTATCTCAGACGTCATTCATACTTTAATCTCATTCTTTACAGTAGAATTTGTGCCATATTGGAGCCATTATGTGTCCCAGGCTTGTCTTCCCCATTAGGCATCAGAGCAGGGTCCCTCTCTCCTGTTCCCCTCCAGATCTTCAGTGTCTAATTGAGTTCAAGGGAGGCTTCCAGAAGAAGCAATTTCTAAGCTGAGGCCTCAAGGATCAGAAGTGATGCGCGCGTAGGGAACTGCTTGTTGCTGAGAGAGGGTGCTCCCTGGCGACACAGAAACGCTCACGCAAGGACCAGAGTGCCCCCAGCTGGTGGGCCGTAAGTGGCAGTGGCGTGGCGAAACGCGGCGCCTTTCGTAGATTCGCCTCAGTTCAGATCAGAGGGATGAGGGTTCAAAATGTGAAAAGAGAAGGCTGCGGCGATGCAGAGAACAGTGGCGGGTTCGGGAAGTATTCATTCCTTCAGTGACCTACGCGGGACCTTTTTCAGTTGCACGTGGACTCAGGGGGACTGATAACCATTCATTCGTCCATCGTGTATTGAATGTAATAAGAAGATATTGCTGTATCTGCAAAACTTAAGTACCTGGCACATGGTAGGCGTAGAATAATTTTTTTAAATACACAAATTAATTAGATAAAGGCCCGTTATATGTTGAATACTTCTAGGTGGTTGTCAAAGGAGTCAATATCACACAATAGATGCTCATTAATTATTTGCGAATTAAAATAATTACTTGAAGGCCTATCACGTGTTGAACATTGTTTGGGGAAGGGTACATTTGTTATCTCTGGTCCATGAGAAAATAGTGGGAGGAGAGGAACCTGCCCGACTTTGGAGGCTGTGAGGACTGTCCAGACCAAGCATGAAAAAGGACTCCCATTGCACCGGAGTGAGGAGGGAAGAAAAAAAAAGTTGGCAGCGGTGGGATTCGAACCCACGTCCCCGAAGAGACTGGAGCCTTAATCCAGCGCCTTAGACCGCTCGGCCACGCTACCGACTGCGGGGCACTACTGCTTCCGTACTTCGCCCGAAGTCACTCGCCCCTTTCTGGTCTCTTCTCTCCTCCCCTTACCTCCGCTCCGCGCCTCCCCAGCGGGCCCTTCCTCCGGCGCTCGCTCCTGCGGTCCAGCACCGCCCTAGAGCCCCCTAGCCCCTGGCCCCCGACACTTCGCTTCCTCACAGCTCCCAGGTTGACCCTGGACGGACGCCGTAGGTCGTGCGGGAAGAAGTTCCTGTCCCATTTGTCACCAACACAGGGAAAAAGGGTTACGCAGACTGAGAGCTCCTGAGGTCGCTGTGGGCTCCACATCTGCTTTGAAACCAAAGAGTAAGCCCCCGGACTTCAGGAGTGAGCAAGTCTGGCTGTTTGTTAAGGGGGAAAGAGGAAACAATCCTGAGACCTCCTGTCCCTGCCCCCTTTTTCCATTTCAGGAGACCGAGCTCTCCACATAATCTCACAAAGGAGACGAAAGAGCGCAGTCCTTGCTATTTAAGTCTTGTCTGTCTTTCAGAAAAAGTGGTGTGTCTACGAAAGCCCTGATCGTAGAGAAAAAGGCTGCTGCCTCCGGCCAAGCAGGGAGGCGAGGAACCCAGGGCCCTGTACAGGACTTCCGGGCCCTGTACAGGACTTCCGGCCCCTGCAGCCGGTGCAGTCTGCGCAGAAACGTCCGCGGCGGGACGGGGTTCGGCTGGGAGTCGGCCCCCGCCTTGTTTGTGTGGCTTTGTCATCCGAACTGTTTTAGACGCGAATAAAATCACAACTCCTCCTGATTTTGGGACACTGTAATTCAAAGAATTTAAAACTGATTCTTATAGTGTTGTTAGTAGATGGTTCCTTCAAAAGCAGCGGGCAGTTGCCTCCTTAGCGCAGTAGGCAGCGCGTCAGTCTCATAATCTGAAGGTCCTGAGTTCGAACCTCAGAGGGGGCAGTGCAGCTTTTTCTGTCAACTCAAAAGAAGTAAAACAATGAAGTAAATTGATATATCTGTCTTCTCTCATCTTTTTTTTTTTTCATAGAAAAGTATAAAATACGTCTTTTGGAAAAAATCCGAGGAAGTTATTTTTTTTAAAAAACAATTTTCAATTAGCCTTAAAAAATTTTTTTTTTTTATTGAATCAAACTTTATACATGTTTTGGAGGTTCAACACTGAGATATGTTGATCAAATCAATATTACTAGCATATATATCGTTACAAATCGTAATTATTCTTTATTCCCCTTGTCCAATCCCCCCCCCCCCCGCCCCCCTCTAGATTTCTTCTCTCCTTCTGAAAGAGTAATAGTTATTCTGTTGATTTGTTGCCTCGATGATCTGTCCAATGCTGAGAGGGTGTGATCAGGTCCCCCAACATTATCATAGAGCAGATGCTTCTTCTGTCACTCTGGAATGGGCTTTGTGGAGAGAGAGACATCCTCTTTTCTTTATCTCTGCTGGTCCAGGGAAGTTACTTTGATGAGACTGAACGGGTAATTTGAAGTTTAACCAATCCTTGTAATGTTCAGTTACAGAGTAGTGATTTTCACTAAGAATTAAATACACCAAAAGTCTTCCAGTTTATTTCATACCAATTGGAGATAAAGCTAGAATGTATTTCAAGTGCCTTTCAGATAAGCTTTTTTTTTAATTGTTTTTTTTTTTTTAGAAAAACACCAGGACCAAGAAACTTACTGGTTCTAGGGTGCCAAGAGAGGGGGAAGGAGATGGAGAACTGTACTGGGGATGTGGAAGGTGTAGTATGGTGTGCAATCTATTTTTAATTACTGACTTGCTTATCTGTCACATTCTTGTGGAATTGCTTACCAAGAGATGACCATCGATGGCATTCAATATGAAAAAGAAAAAAAAAAAAGTAAAGAACTTTCCTCATAGTGTCATTACATTGGGCGTTTTCTCCTGCTACTAGTGCTGTTGATTGGATCTTTAAGACATCCAAACTACAGGACGCCGAAAAGGGTGAAAAGAGAAACAAGAGGAGGTGAAAAAGATAGGCTGATATTCAGAGTCAAGATAAGCACTTGACTCAAATAATAATGAACAAGACTTATATTTAATATCCTGCTCTTAACATGTCAGCTTTTGAGTTGGAAGTATTCAATAGTATTTATCAAGCACTTGCGATGTGCCAGGATATTTACTGAGCACCTATTATGTGCTAGACACTGTTCAAAGCTGTGTCCATATTAATCTATTCTCTCTCAGTGTCAAATCCACCCTCATATACTCTGTTCTGTGGCTGGGCGTCTGCAAAGTGCACTTTTCAAAGTCCTTTGCCAACTGGCTTTCTCTTCATTTTTGTCAATAAGAACCAGGAAGAGACTGGAAGGTAGGAGGAGAAAGGCACTGCTTTTCTTGAGTTCTGCTCCTTCTGTCAGATTGCTCCAACAATGGCAATTGGCCCCAACCTCCGATCTCTTTATGCATTCCCAGAACATCTCATTGTGCGCTTAAGATATACTAGCAGCAGTAGCAGCAACAACAGCGTAGCAGCAGCAGACCAGTGCTCCCTCAGAGTTCTGTGGTGCCCTTCCTCAGGGATTCCAACCTCTTTCCTTTTGTTCCCTTGGCCCTGGAAGGTGGTAGCTACTTCCCTTCCCATAGGTATTATCACTGGGTTACCACAATTGAAATACCTAGTTTCCTTAACCGGACCCTGATTGATACTTAAGGGGTGCAAGTATAGCATGGTGAGCAACCCCAAAAGCTCCTGCTCTCATGGAGTTACATTTTAGTGGGGAATAACAGATGATAAACTCAACCAAATATAATAAATATCAGGTAGTGATGCACGCTGTGAAGAGAAAAAAAATCAGAGCAAGAGAATTGAGAATAAAGGGGAGGAGATTGCTTTATAATAAAGGGTGATCAGGGAGGCCTTCTGACAAGAAGACATTTGATCAGTGACTCAGAGGAAATGAGTGAGTGAGCTATGAGGCTATCAGGAGGAATAGAATTCCAGGCCAAGGGAACAGTAGGTACAAAGGGTTTGGCAGGAGTGTGGTTGGCATGTTCAAGGAATAACAAGGAGGCCAGTATGGTGAAGGTCAGTGAATAAGGGGGAACTTGATAGGAGATGAGGGGTTAATGTGCATGTAGATTATATAGAGTCTTAGGTCATGATAATGATCAAAGAGGGAATTTATTGCATAAGAGAAAAAAAAGACACCAAGGAGGTAAATTAGGAAATTCAAGAGAAATTGTGGAAGTCAGTCAGACCTACATTTATTTTATGTTTCATAAGATTGTGACTTCTGTTTTGGCAAACTATTGCCTTCTTGGCTTGCTCTCTTTGATGAATCCCAGGTGGCAAACAATTTAGCGTAGCTTCCAGCCAATATCTAGCTAGGAGCTGGGGTCCTCAGTTCAACAGACCTTGAAGAACTAAATTTAGCAAAGGACCACACAAACTTGAAAGTGGATCCTTCCCCAGTTGAGTCTTCAGATGTGACTCCAGCCCTGCCTGGCATACAGCTTGTGACAGACCTTGAAGCAGAGGATCCAGCTCAACCATGCCCAGAGTCCTGCACTTAGAAATTATGAGATAATAGATGTGTGTTGTTTTAAACCATTAAGTTTGTTGTTATTTGTTACAACAGCAACAGATAACTTACATATTTGGATTTCTAAATTGGTGCAGCAGAGTCATCTGAGAGTTTTATTAAAAATAAAGATTCCCAGGCCTCATGCTGAATTATTCTGAATCAGTAGATCTGAGATATAATCTGTGAATGTGGGTTTTTAACAGCAGCTCCAGGAGATTTGAATGCAGTCAGAGGGGCAACATTTTGGAAGTCCAGGCCTGGGACATGTTTTGCCTGTATCCAATTATCCCACATTTACTGCCTCTGGGGAAATCCACTTCCAAGATTCTCCTTGTTTTTGTTTGACCACTCAGGGCTTGCTTATTGGTCAAAAGTAGGAGTTTCCTCGGGATTCCATAAGGTCAATCAAGAGCAGACCACATGCACCATGCTTCCCAGAGAACTCAAAAGATCCAAAGTAAGACTGTACTTTCAGGGATCATTTCTATAGTTTATTATTAGAGAAGTTTCTCTGAATGTGTAGCATACCAAAACCCATGAGGTGGTTCAGTGTTCTCTCCTGAACATGAAGCCGGCTCTTGGTATTGCTTTGCTGCAACTGCCATTTGCCATTGATCATTCTCCTTCGGGAGGGAAATAGGGAAAGATCACAGTCTGAGTCACTTTGGCTTAAAAAAAAAAAATAATTGGAAGTGCCCTTTTCTATTCTGCTTTATATCTGCCTTTTGCAGGAAAGTTTATTTGAGAAATGAGCTACTGAAAGGAATCAATAACCTTGATACCTCCTGCTCTCTTAGTCCCCAGGGGTGGTCTGGGTCCAAGTCTTCTGCTTTCTTCTAGATGTTCCCTAGTCTCTCTGCATCATTCCTCTTCACTGTCATATAGTCACTAGGCCAAGTTTGCATGGCCTTTCACTGCACAGTGGCCTAATTCATGTTTTTGCCACATTTTTTGCTCCACTGTGGCCGTTGTTTACATGAAACCAGAGTAGTTTTTTTGAAATCACCTCTGTTTATGTTGTTCCTCCCTGCTTAAAATCTCGAGTGGCTTCAAATTGCTGCTAGGGTGAGGTTTACACTGCACTGTTGGCCATAACCTCTGAACCTCAGTCACTGCTCTGTACCTGCCTTCCCGTGTACCTCACCACCCCCACCTCCATCAACGCTCTCTCAAGCTCTCTGCACTCCAGCTCCTCAGGCCTTCTTTCAGGTATGTGAGAGTGCTCTGCACTTTGCCTTCCTGAAATGTTGGAGCAATATTTTTGTCCAACTGATTGCTACTAAGCCTTCTTTTCTTAGTTTAAGCATCATTACCTGGGAGAAGTCTTCTCTAATCCCTTGGAAGAAGTCATCCCCTTTTATAATTCACTCTCTTGGAGATGGGGACAGGGAGAGCTTATGGTGTGCAGAATTTTGTCTCGCCTTAATTTTCTGCCTCTATATTCCCTTTACTTTGATTTAAATCTATTAATATTTTCCATTTTATCTTACACTGTAGTAGTGTAGACCACCTCAAATCTGTTTTTGAACAGTGGCATAAATAAATACACAATCAGAAATACACCATGCTACAATCATTGTATTAAACTTAGCCTTTGAGGAAGAATTTTCTGTTGCAGCATTTAAGGGAGGAAAGTGGATGAGAGATCAAGAGTACGTATAACTTGTCTAAGGTGGCACGACCAAAACGATGAAATACGATGTTCTAACTGATTTTCTGTTTTACCATAATAAGAAAAACAATAACGATACCTAATTTTCATTGAACTGTTAGCATGTCGCAGACACTATTCCAAGAGTTTGCTTGTGTTATCTCATTTAATTTGGAAACTCAGGTCATGAGGTTATACTTGTTTGTTTTTCTCAACATCGTGTAACCTAAACTTTTTCTTGAGAACGTTTTTGACAATGGCTATTTAAACATTTATGGTGTAATCATCATTTAATGGCTGCTTCTCCCTTCTAAAGTGTAAACTTCCCAAAGTCAGAGGTAGTACCTTTCTACTGCTGTAAACCCAGGACAAAGCCTTGCTCACAGTAAGTTTTTAAAACCTGTTTGTTGTGCGCTCTTTGTGCCAGGCATTCTTAAGTTCTCGGGGGAGACTGGAGCATAATCTTTGAAGAAGAAGGACAAGAAGGACCAGGTGATGAGATGTCAAGTTATACTTGTGTACTACTTTTAGAAGTAATCTGTTGGTTACATTACACAGGATGGGAGTTAATTTTCTCCACGATCTGGGGGCAGTAGTAGTCGTAAGCCATATTCAACAGAGGCCAAAATAAAGTTGGGAATTTTAAAAAAGGAACATGGACAGAATTAAAGAAGAAAAACATCAGAACTTTGTCCATACATGTTTCTTCACACAACAGTGTACAGAAAAATAATCTTTTCAGAGGGCCCGAATAGCTCAGTTGGTAGAGCATCAGACTTTTAATCTGAGGGTCCAGGGTTCAAGTCCCTGTTCGGGCGTGTGGCTCTCAGCCTCCAATTCTGACTGCCCACTTGAAAAAGCAAAAAGCTGTACAATTTTATATGGGACACCCCCTGTCCCCCCAAACCCCTTTAGGAGATGTCCCCCCAAACCCCTTTAGGATCAATCGTTTAGTAAATAATTCTGATACGAACTACAGAAATACAGTGAGGTGAATACTGTACATGGAACCTCTACAGTGAGCTGGTCTTAGATTTTGTGAAGAAAACTAACAGCCAAGAAGCACTTCAGAGAACATGGCTTTGTGCCAGAACCATATTTCTTTGCCTGTTAATCCCATTTAACTAAAACAAATAAAGCCAGGGTTAAATTTCTACACTCTCCTTGTCAGATGAGTTTAACCATCCATAGAAGTCTCCAAGAATGAAGTTACTACATCTCCTTGTAAAGAATGAGTTTAGCCATCCCTAGGTAGAAGTCTCTAAGAGTGAAGTAGAAGTGACCTACCTACTCAAGAGGTGATTAGTAAATGAGTGGCTGAGAAGGATTTTCAGGAAATCCAAGTCCAATGAAGTAACAATAATAAAAATTAAATAGAACTAATAACTCTCATCTGATCAATGGTATTGTAACCTCGTTTAGGAAAACAGCAAGCTATGATCGGAGTTCTGTGATCGAATCTCTGTCTGACTCTATCCAGGGGGTGAACACGTGGGTCAACACAAGTTAAGTTGGCTTGGCTTGATTTTTTGGTGGTGAACGTGCCAGACTATTGTTGCTTGATATCATAGTTATTAATATTTTATTACTCCTGTTACTTTGATTACAGGTGCACAGAGCAAACTTCTGTTGTTACTTGCTTTCCAGTGTAGAGTTTATTTTACACAGAAGGGAATATGCTGATCGATCACCAGTATAGCTGTAATATATTTACATTATGGCCTGGAACATCTCTGACATTTGGTTATTGTGAGTCAGTCTTGCAAGCCCCACCAAAACTCTAGGTAAATTAAAAAATAATTTTCAATTTTACAAAGGAAAGAAACAGATTCTGAGTGGTGATGGCTCCAACAAGGATTAAGTATTCTCTGAGGAGCTGCCTAAACCGCCAGGCAATCCAGCTCTTAGGCCTCTTCCAAATCCTTACCTGTATCTCTTTTAACTGTGTCAGGTGCAGGTTTCTTGACTCAGAGGCTAAGGGTCCAGAACACTGTTAAGATATTTTCTAGTATATGCCTCCGTGGCAAGAAAATTTTGTGTAAACATGAAGAAACAATAATTTGGATGTGAAAGTGCATAGGAGACTGAATCTCACAAGTCCTGGATGAGACAGGAAAGAACTTTTAAATCGATCAAGGGTTTTTTCGTCTCCCAAAGGACACCAAACATCAGTCGAAAACAGCGTTGGAAAGAACATTCATTATTTTATGGATCTCCTTGATTATTCTATTTCCTGATTCAGAGGTTGCAACCTGTGGAAGAACAAAAGAGGCAGTTTCGATACCATGTACTGTCTTGCAGTGAAGAGCTGATTCTGTCAGATGACCTTGCTTCCTATAATACATCAAGTGATGTGTCAAATCACGGCAAGAACAACAAAATGTTTCCTCTTATATACTTTAATTTGAAACATGGCTTGAAAGGCATCTTTTTGACTTGTGTGAAGATTTAATGAAACCACCAGAAACATAAAACAATGTTGATATCTTTGTCAAATAGAAGTTAGACCTTGCTCATCTATCTGCATATTTGGCAAACAATGCAAATATAAATTTTGCCAAATTCCATTCAGACTATAAACTTCTTACCAAAGAAAATGAAAAGATCTTACATGCTAAGTGTCCCACACACCTTGTGCACAACACTGCTAAAAAGGAATGGGATTTGCTTACTTGTGATATTATACTGAAGTTTTCATGATTTATTTAAGTCTATAGTCACTTTTTAGTTTCCTCAATGTGAAGGATGTTGACTAAGAAGTTATTAATGAGATAGAAATAAAACACATGTATTTTGCAGGACCAAAGCCTGTATTTTAGAGTACCAATAGGCCAAAGCCTGTAGCTTAGAAGGACAATGCCTGTACTTTAGAGGACCAAAGTCCTGTAGTTTCGGAGGCCAGAGCCTCTAGTTTAGGGGGCCAAAGCCCAGCCTTTTAGGAAAACACTTAGAATTGCTAAGATTAAGAAAGACCAGAAAACTTTCACAGCACTGAAGCCTTTGATGTAGATAAGAGAGTTGCATAAGCAATCTACTGATTGCTCTGAGAGCAGTTGCCCTTGGTGCAGCTAAACCTAGATGCTGGGAAAGTATTGTAAGCTAAAATCTTCAAGAATATTCTGCTAGTTAGTGCTTGGGGGACATTCCACATCTTGTCCTAAGCTGTCTCCTTGAGTTTCTTGGGGAGTTAGGCACTTTGGTGATTATCTCATTGTTTCTTTTTGTATGTCACATAGCTTAGTTTTATGACTCCTTTTGATGGTAAATTGCTTGAACTATTTTAAGTTATACCTGCTTTAATGAAGATTGTCATGTAGCCAGTTTGTCTATGTTTTCACTATGATTGATTAACCACCTGTTTTTCTTCTGTAACTTTCTTGTCTTTACAATAAAAACTGAAGCAAATACTGACTTGGGGCTGTGCCTGGGCTTTCCTCTCTTGAAGGAGTTTTCCTCAGTGCAGTTGCTTCAGGCTTCTCTTTGCTCTGAATACATGGGGCTCTGAGTAATCTTTTGCATCTCTGTCACTCTGTAAGAGGTGACACCTCAAAACATGCAGAAGCACTTAATGGTATTTTAAACTGTATAGAAATGTAAGGAAATAGCTTCCTTAGATATATGCCCACAAAATTGCTATCATTGCTGCCAGTTGCAGAAAAGATGTTAAAATATTGGCACACTATAAAATCATATTTTTTAAAGTGTCAAACAAGAGGAATGTTCTCTAATTTAGAAATACTTTGAGGGTGGGACTGGAGAAAAGGACTGCAATAAAGCAGAAATTGATACTTTGATTTGTTTGATGTTGTCAAAGAATAAAATTTCAACAACTTCAGTTTAAAGATCTAATTGGCTTTTATTAGCAATTCATGAATTGGGCAGCATCCCATCTATGAAAAAGAAAGATGCTCCAATGAGCTGAAGAGAGGAGGTGGGCTTTTTAGGAATAAAAGTCTGAAGAAAGTAGGAACAAGGAATAAGAAGCGGATTGGTCTTATCAAAGTTACTTTCCTTATAGGGTTAAAGCACAGGGTACTTCCCTATCCTGCTGGCTCAGGTAGACTGGGCCCCTTTCTACTGGTTAATCCCCTGTTTTTTTTCCTTTTTGGTCTTTTTTGAAAACTAGCTCATTTTAAAGTTCACTGTGGTTACTTGGCACCTGGCATGAGTGACTTCATTAAAGTTTGGTTTGGTCTGTTGGGGCCTAGTGCAAGAGCTCAGTCCAAAACAACAGCCTCCCATAAATTTTATTTAACAATGTTATGTTGTATAGATTGTGACAAAAACTCATACACTGAAAAAAAGTTATTCTTTTTTTATTTGAAATATGACTGTTTCAGAAAGAAAAAAAGTTACCAGAAAAGGGCAGCCAAGTTAAACACAGCTTTCTCAGTTTCTTTAAAGTATAACTTATTTGGAATCCAGTTTTTATTTCACAATTTCAAATTACTACTGTAGTTTAAAAGCATTTTCCTTGAGAAAGTGAGGTTTAACTTATGATGACATTCAATATTCAATGTGCTCTGGAGTATTTAAAAATTATGGATGTTTTCGACATGTGTATGATATGATAAAATTCTAGATGCAAAGGACCTGATTGACTAACAGCTGGTCTACCAAAGCAAGCCTGTAGATATAAAGTGGATGGACGTTCTTGGAGAGCTAGATACTAATTCCTATAGGCCTTAAAAGCCTGTTGTTGCTAGTAAGTAAAATTCTGAGTATTCAATGCTCAAATGCTTTCATTGAAAGGATTTTTACCTTGATTTTATCACATTGGAATGTTACCAGGAAGCTGCTTGATAAGAGTAGAGCTGCAAGTCAAAGGGAATTTTACCTTTGATTGTATTCAGTTTTACCTCTAGATAAAAGAAAATACAGATGTCCTAAATGTCACAGGAGTTCACAGAAACAATATTGGAAAAGGAAAGAGAAAGGGTAAAGATATCCTACTGTATCATGGGACAGAAAGGAACACGTCATTGTTATTTTTTATTAAATATAGGTATATCTGCTTATATAGTTTTATTGTATTTACAGTCTTCTTTTACATTCTTATTGTATTTTACATTCTTCTTTGTATTTATGTTTTTCTTACATTAATTATCCTAAGAGTTCAAATAATATAGCCTATGAGATTTAAATATCTAGTAGTTTTTAAAAGTCAAAATAAATCTCTGCATCAGAGAACTGAAAGAAACATTATAAACATATTGTTGTATTTTTCTCACATGTTATTAATGTAATTAGTCCTATTATAACTACCACTAATTGCCATTATTAACTACTGTTATTGTTTTGTTTAAGTAATACCATTTATACAACAGAAAAGTATATAATACACAATAAAATATAATTTCAAACATACATTTTTTAGATTTTATATTAAGGTAATAACATATGCATATATTTATTTGTTATATATGATATGCTTATTTTTTTTGCTCTGGTATGGCTATGTCTCAGTTAGCTCTCTAAAAAGTTAAACACTCAGAGTAACTGCCTCCCCAAAGTTTGAAGGAACACTACTTATGAAAAGAATAAAGAATTACAAAGAGCTTCCAGCAAGCTTCAAGGACAAGATCTGGCTTACAGGATGAATACGAATGATTTCTAAAAGACAACAGTGGCTTGTAAATGACTAGAGGTAACAGGATGGCTGTCAAAGACTATTCTTTCTTTTCAGATACTTGTTCTTTGGGTCATAAGAGCGCTCCTGTCTAAATAATAACACTATTCTAGCAACACGCAAAGAAATTCTGGTTCCATTTCTGCTATGAAGAAGATTAATAGATGCTGACTCATAAACTTGATGCTGGTATACTTCAGCTCTTTTTTGAACACTCAGGGATTTAATATTTGTTATAGAAGACCCTCAGGGGTCAAGTGAAGAGTGTGTTTTCATACAAAGGGAAGATTAACTGGGCCAAATGCCCCTGAGAGGTTGAGCAAATTGAAGACTGAGAATTGACCATTAGATTTGGCAAGATGGAGATTGCTGGGTCTTGACAAGGGAGTTTCAGTGGAGTGGTTTAGAGTGAGATAAAGAGAGGAGCACAGTTAGGAGTATTCTCTACCCATGTAGCTATTCAGATTCAGATTAGGAGTAAGTGGTGTGTTTGGTTTGACCAAGGATAGGGGGTGGACAAAGGAGCTGAAGATTTTGCAAGCTAGTAATGCTGGTAATTAATCATGAAATCTAAGTTGTATAAAAAGGGAAGTAAAGATGTGAAGAGGAAAGGAATGCATTAAATACTTTTCCAGTGGGTAAGAGAAAATGAGCTGAAAAAACCGGAGGTGGTGGTGGGTTGAAGTGATTACTGAAATGTACACTTTGGACTTGGTGCCTGCAGTTTAAGTTAATGGTAAGGTCAAGGGTAGTATGTTTTTCAAATTGCAGGTTGTGATGTCTTTGCGGTTCATGAAATCAATGCAGTGGGTCATAACTAGAATTTTGATTTTAGTGAAAGATAATAGAATGAAAAAGGTGAGTGCATCGCAAATTAGTAAGAGATGTGATGTAAATTATATTTTCATTATGGGTTCCACTAAGAAAAGTGTGGAAAACAGAACAGGAGGAGAAAGATGGAGTACTTCATTTAGAAATGAGAAAGTCAAGGACCTGGGGGAGATGGGATTAGGACTAAAGGCTGAGGGAATCCACGTCTCCTTGCACACCTGAAAGCCATTTGCTAGACAATGTTTGGAAAGTAAAAGAAAGTCAGCCGAGATGTTGGGTACCGTTCAAGCTTTATGAAAGGAAAAGAATCTGCCAGGCTGTGCTGAAAGTGGGGAACAGACCGGGGCTGCCCTCAAAATGGAAGACAGCACCAGGTGTGGGGTGGCAGAGCTTATATAGGCACCAAGGGTTGGCTGATACCATCAAGGAGGGGCCTTATGCTAATATGGAAACTATGCGACCGTGTTGAAGAACTGCGCCCTTGCAGAAGCAAAAGCGTTTCTGTGTCAGTCAGGAGGCTTCTTGTAAAGGGAAGGGGGGAGGGGATTGGTGCTGGAGTGGAAGACGAGACCTGCGGCTATTTTGTTCTTATTGTGTGCACAATGGTGCCTGTCATGTCCATGATACATCATTCCTGCCTTTTAAGTATAGGGAGAAGGGAAAACGGGGGAAGGTCCCATTCCTCTGAAGCTACTTCCTGCTGGAGATGGGCAAAGATATGAAAAAATAAAGATTTATGTTGGCGGGTAAAACAATTAGGTGGCGGGGTATTGGTTTCATGTGGGGAGGCTGTATTCTTCTGGGGAAGGGTCGCTGATTCTGAGGGGCTGATATCCTCCTCGCAGGAACAATTTGGTGACCTTTTGGTTGGTGAAAGCCTGTATATGTTCCTGCAAGAAGTTAAAGAAACACTGAAAGAGACAGGGACCAAAGAGTAGATGAGGCCCAGCACAGTTAGGGGTCCTAGTAGGGGCATAAGCCAGGGTATCCAAGGGTTCAGTGAAATGGTTTAAGCTGGTTTGGATCCCCCAGATTCATTTACATAATAACAGCGTTCCTCCCCCAAGAAGAGTCAGGTGCCTTCCTTCTCGGCTGTAAGGAAGTCAAGGGCCCGATGGTTCTGTAAAACGACTGTCACAAGTGAGGTGCCCTGTCACTGGAGGGAGGAGATGCCGTCTATACTTAGTTCTTCTGAGAGTTTTGATAGAATTGAGAAGCAGTACAGGGCCCGCTATGCCAGTTCCAGTTACAGGAAGGATCCCTGCCCCAATTAGAAGGTACATTTAGTGCCCTACAGGAGTGGGGGCACTTCCTGAGAGGTGGGGGGGTGGGCAAAGTTAGTCCCAGTACCATCTCCATCCATCCATCTGTGTGGAGGGTGATGTCGGGAGGAGCCAAATGAATATGCAAGAAATTGCATTAGGAGGCAGGCAACAGGATAACATAGTTTTACAAAGGAAATATATATCAGTTTTAGGGCATGGATGAGGAGGGGGTAAGTGAGTGGCAGCATTTAGTGTTAGTGAGGCAGAGTGTGGGCAGGCCCCGCACACGCTGACAGTCCCCACTGAGGTGAGATTAGAGGAAAGTGAAGAGACCTTTGTGGAAACGTTGTGGGCTGCATCGACAGGGAGGGGGGTGACCACAAAAAGTTTCTCGAGAAGTGGGAGACAGATGAGTCGCTTGAGGACCAGTCTGATTCGCTGAGGACTGCATTGTCCCTGCGGACCTGGAACCTCCATGTGCCAGGTAAGTGGGAGCACTGAGATAGGAGGAAAAACATGGGAAGGATGCAAAGGGTTAGGGAGCCAAAAGAATTTAAAGGGCACATTGTCACAATGACATTGCTAAGAAGCATCCTACTGACAGGATGTAAAGGAGTGCAGGAGAGATCTTCCTATAATGTTACACTGCTTTGGGGCAGCTGCTGCCAACCCTGTAGCAAGTACTAGAACAGAAAGTATAATAGTAGCTCTTGTGCAAGGGACGTGAAGCGGGCCTGCAAGAGTGAGAGGATAATCATTGGGGGAAAGATCATCCTTCTTTCGGGATTGGGGGAAGAGGGAAGGTCCTGGAGATTTTCAGTTTTGTGGGTCCTAAAATGGATGAAGTGTGAGGAGATGTTGGGTTGGGGGTTGAGCAGAGGGACCCCCTGACGTGGTGTTAACAGATTTTTGGGTAAAGTCTCAGGTGCTAGTTTTACCAAGGATAAGTGGTACCAAGGGGCCTTTCCTAGTACCTTTACTGCCATGGGGGTGGTGAGAAGTGCTGTATAAGGCTCTTCCTAACATGGTGAGAGATGCTTTGGGATTTGGGTTTTAATATACACTTGCTGTCCTGGGCTCAGATTTAAGTCTGAGAGGGTGGTGGGGAAAGGATGAGGTAATAGAAGGTTGGCCTGTTGCCGAAGAAGATCCCTAATGAGTGAAAGAGTAGGGAGATACTGGCCCAAAGGCAATGGGCTGGAAGGGAGAGGTGTGAGAGTGAAGGGTCTACCATACCTTAGAATGGGCTGAGGCCTGTGGGCTTGTGGCGGGCAACCAGTAGGTGAGTAAGTGCTAAAGGGAGAAGTTGAGTCTAAGGGAGGTGAAGTTCGATGGACAGCTTGATGAGGTGTGTTTTTATGAGGTGATTGGGGCAAGCTAAAACAAGGGATGATTTCTGAGGTGAGAGCATGCGTTACTGCTGTAGCATCCTCTGAAGTGCAGGGAAAAGCCTCAACCCAACCTGAAAAGGTATCTATTAGGGTTAGAAGATAGCATGTCCAGCTTCCGGTCAAGATGGTGGAATAGACGGTCCCCTCTCTCTCACAGCATCACTCTCTCCCACAAATCAATGAATTTACAACTATAAGAATGAAACATCAGCCAAGCTGGGCTGCTGGAGCTCGGGTGAAGAGGAGGAGAGACCTATGGAACTCATGAAGGCGGGAGAAACCACGATGAGAGAAAGAAAAAACTGCTCTCAGCGTTTTGGGCTGTGGCTGCTTTAATGCTGGAGCGCATGGAGCAGGAGCCAGCAGAAGCCAAAGCTGTGCCCTTTAGATGGAGTTACTTGGAGGCAGAAGGGGAGAAGAGGGCTTTGGTGGCCTCCAGGACAGCAAGACCACTAATACGGTTCCCTTGGACCCATGAAGGAGCGAGGAACCAGAACAGCTGAAAAAGCGGAGCTATTCAGAGGCCAGTGAGTCATCAAAAGGGACCAGGTCAGGGCCCGTCCCATGGCAAGTGTTTCGAGCAGGGGCGGTGAGGGAGGTGGGCCCACTGGGAGAAAACTGGGACACAGCAAGGACAGCTGATCCACCCCCCAATCACTGCAGGACCACTCAGAGGAGACTGGTTGGGAATTCAGAATTCATGAAGTACAATTTGATGAAAAAACTTGGGCCCAGGTCAGAGTTTCTACACAACCCAGGTGCACCGAGTACCTGGAGAGCTGGAATTACCTATCACATCAACCATTAAACTCTGAGCTGCACAAAAAGCCTTCCGTAGGGAAACAGTAGCAAAGCAGCAATTTACTCAACCACAAAGCCCAAGTACTGGTTCCCACAGGAAGTTCCTCCATGTTAGAAGTAAGCATAGGACAAAAAGTTGGTTCTGGCCCAGGCACACCAGCAATGCCTTGGGGCCCACCACAGGACATCAGGCATGGAGCCAGGGGCAGGACTCCTGCTCACAACCACTCACATAACCAGCACCTTGGGGCCCTGCCCAGGAACTCGAGGATTGGAGCTGGGGCCAGACCCTACTCCCACATCCAGGCACACCACCAATGCCTTGGGGCCTGCCCAGGGTCCCAGAGCTAGCAGCAGGGGACTGGACACTCTTCCCAGACCCAGGAATACTGTGACAGTGTCTCAGGGCCCCACCCAGGGGCTCAAGGCATGGAGAAGGGGACCAGACCCCCCTCCCACAACCAGGCACACCATGCCAGTGCCCTGCCATCTGCCCAGGGACCCAGGGCATGAAAAAGGGGACTGGACCCCCTCCCACAACCAGGCATACCACACCAGTGCCTCAAGGCCCACCAGGGACCTGGGGCTTGGAGAAGGGGACTGCCCCCCTCCCACACCCGGGCACATCTTGCCATTGCCTCAGGGCCTGCCCAGGGACCTAGGGCATGGAGAAGGGGATTGGACTCCCATAACCAGGCACACCACACCAGTGCCTTGGGGCCCACCTGGGGACCTGGGACATGGAGAAGGGGACTGGACCCCACTCCTATAACCAGGTTTACTGCATAAGTGCCTCTGGGCCCACCTGGGGACCCAGGGCATGGAGAAGGGGACTGGACCCCCCTCCCACCACCAGACACACCTTGCCAGTGCCTTGGGGCCTGCCTGGGGATCCGGGGCATGGAGAAGGGGACTGGACCCCCCTCCTGCAACCAGGCACACCTCAACAGCACCTTGGGGCCTGGCCAGGGACCTGGGGCATGGAGAAGGGGACCAGACCCCCCTCCCACAACCAGACCCACTGTGCCAGCACCTTGGGGCCTGCCTGGGGTCCTGGGGCATGGAGAAGGGGATCAGATCCCCCTGCAACCAGGCATACCATGCCTGCACCTTGGGGCCCACCCGGGGACCCAGAGCATGGAGAAGGGCACCAGACCCCCCTCACACAACCAGGCACACTGTTCCAGCACCTTGGGACCCAACCAGGGTCCTGGGGTATGGAGCTGGGGACCGGATGCTCCCTTCCACATCCAGGCTCACTGTGCCAGTGCCTTGGGGTCCATCTGGGGACTTGGGGCATGGAGAAGGGGACTGGACCCCCTTCCTGAAACCAGTCTCACCACACCAGTGCCTTGGGTCTTTCCCAGGGACTTGGGGTATGGAGCTGGGGATTGGACGCTCTCCACAACCAGGCACACTGCCAGCACCAAGGAGCATGCCAAAATCATCTCCATGTGGGTGGCTCACCACAGCCACCATGATATCATGGCTGCTGTGAAGGCAGCTAGATGCCATAACCACCAGGCAGATGGTCCGACAGCCACTGGAGAGCATTGACACAAGAAGAGTCACCAGCAGAGATAAAGAAAGGAGGAGGATGTCTCTCCCCACAAAGACCATTTCAGGGTGATGGAAGAGGCATCTGCTCTATGATTGTATTGAGGGACCTGATCATGCGTTTCAGCATTGGACAGATCATTTGGGCAGCAAACCAACAGAGTAACCATTATTCTTTTAGAGGGAGAGAAGAAATCTAGGGTAATTAGAGGGGGGAGGGAAAAGGGGATGCGGAGGGATTGGACAAGGGCATAAAGAATAATTATGATTTGTAACAATATGTGTGCTAGTAATATTGATATGATCAACATATCTCAATGTTGAACCCCCAAAATATGTACAATCAAGTTTGATTCAATAAAAATTAAAGAAAAAAAGAAGATAGCAAGTACTTTTGTGGGGAGAGTAATATAAGGGCTGAAGAAGGCATAGTAGGGGTTCATAGCCTATGTGAACTGAATTATGGAAATCTAAAAGGCTTTTTTTAGCTTGTGTGGTAGGGAGGACATAGCGACTGGAGTATACCAGTCATCCTTTCTCTGCGCTCCCAACTGTTGGAGATGTTGTATTTCTTGAGGTGTGTATTGGCGTAAGGGTGTAGGGGCCATGAGAAAGACCAGAGTGGGAGAGAAAGAGTGGGGTCTGGTGATTGAGCAGCCTGTTTTGTGGTTAGATCCACCAGTTTGTTTCCCTGGGCTATGGGGTCATTGGAGGTTTGGTGTCCTCTGCAGTGTATAACCCCAACCTCCTTTGGGAGTTGTGCAGCCTCAATAGCTTGTGTTAGATTTACTATGGCATAACTTTTCCGGGGGGGCAGGCACAGAGGTGGTGTTCCCATCTATGAACCATGTAATGGGATGTGGGGAGATGTGTAATAGGTGTTCCCATCTATGAACCATGTAATGGGATGTGGGGAGATGTGTAATAGGTGTTCCCATCTATGAACCATGTAATGGGATGTGGGGGAAAGGGATTGAGAAAGAGGTCTAAAGCCTCCATGCAATTATGTTTTAAGGGTTGTGAGTGTTTTGGGATGAGAGTGGCTGGATTTAAGGGAGGGCAAGTTTTAAAGGAGAACTGGGAGTTTTCAATGGAAGTAAGGTGAACAAGTTGTAGTTAGGGAAGGGAGAGAATTAACTTGGCCTTATGGCTGAGAAGGTCTTGACTGTTTGTTGTCCAAAAGTTAGTTTAGAACTTTCTTGGGTTAAAAGGGTGGCTGCCACCAAGGCCTGTAAACAGGGGCCCATTCTCGAGCTGTGGTGTCTAGTTGTTTAGAGAGATATATAACTGGGGAGAAAATATCTCCTGCCTTTTGTCCCAAAACCCTGACCGCCAGTCCTTGGGTTTCGCTGACATATAGGATAAAAGGATGAGATAGGTTTGAGACAGATAGAGCTGGAGCTGCAAGGAGAGCGGCTTTTAATCACTGGAAGAGAGAATAAATGGGCTTTGTGGGATCTAAAGTAATGGCAGGATCTCCTTTGGCTGCCCCATAAAGTGGATTTACTAGCACATCAAAGTTAGGAATCCATAGGCAAAGATACCCTGCAAGCCCCAAGAAAGAAAGGATTTCACCCTTTGTGGTAGGAGTAGGGAGTTCAGAAATTAAATTTTTGTGATCCACCATTATTTCTCTGGTGTTGGGGGTGAGGTGGACTCCCAAGTAGGTGACTGAAGGAGAAGAAATTTGGGCCTTGCTGGGGGATGCTTGACAGGAACTTAAGGAGAGCAACAGTGTGGGCCTGTGAATCCTCATAAGAGCTGCTACAAAAGATGAGGTCATCCACATATTGTATTAAAGTGCTAGAGGTTTGAAAAGTTCAGGTAAGTCTTGAGCTAAGTCCTGGCCAGAAAGTGGGAGCTATTCCAAAACCCCCAAGATAGTACTGTCCAAGGAAGTTGTTGGGAATGACGCATGTCAAGATTAGTCCTGTACTAAGTGATATGAGCCATTAGGCTTTATAACCAGAAGGATGGGTGTATTAAAAGGCAAGTGGGTAGGCTGTAAGAGATGAGAAGAAAGGAGTTTGTTTTTAAGGGGGTTCAACACTATTAGGTGTTTATTAGTGATGGGGTACTGTGGGACATCAGGGAACAAGGAGGAGTTCCTCAGTTTAACAAGGATGGGGGGGATAGGCCGATGGTCTGGCCGAGACCCTTCCCAGGTTTCAGCACCATAATGGAAAACAGTGAGCTGAGATGCTGGGTACCATTCAAGCTTTATCAAAAAAAAAAAGAATCTGCCAGGCTGTGCTGAAAGTGGGGAACAGCCTGGGACTGCCCTCAAAATGGAAGACAGCACCAGGTGTGGGGGTGGCAGAGCTTATATAGGGCACCAAGGGTTGGCTGATACCATCAAGGAGGGGCCTTATGCTAATATGGAAACTATGCAACCAGGGTGAAGAACTGTGCCCTTGGAGAAACAAAAGGGCTTCTGTTTAAGTCAGGAGGCTTCTCGTAAAGGGAAGAGGGAGGGGTTTGGTGCTGGAGTGGAAGACAAGGCGGGCAGGTATTTTGTGCTTATTGTGTGCACAATGGCACCTGTCATGTCCAAGATCCATCAGAACGATCTTCAGTATATCCTCCGCAGAGAAAATGAAAGAAGACACCATGAGTAGGATTTTCCCCTGGCAAGTTTCATACATACATAGAAAAAGTGAGAAATCTTAGCTGGAAGCTGACTTCTGACAGAATAACAGGCAAATTTACTGAAACTATGATTTGTAAGCAGGAAATCATAGTTTTCAAATTTAGATAGGTGATCATATTTCTTTCAGCAGAATAGCCTAGATTTTATCTTGAAATATATTCTTGTTACTAGCTCCTTATCCTTCTTTATTCCTTTTCCTTTTCCTCCTCCCTCCTTTCTCCTCAATTTGTGAGTTCCCTAAATCCTGAGTCAATTCTCTTTGCACAGGTTAAGGAGATGATTCCCATCCAAGCCCCGTCTTCAGCTCTGTAGCCTTCCTTTCATTCAGCTCCAAGTCCAGTCTTGCTGACCTTGGGAACTTCAAAACATTTTAATATGCAGTAGCATTTCTTCACCTGCATGGAAACTGCATTAAGGCACCAGATTCAAGGTTTTTTATTCTTTTGCTTTCTGTTTTTCAAATCTCACTTCTCCAGAAGAAAAGTATCATCTTGGAGAGGACCTGCTTCTTTTGATGGAGGTCGAATGGCAACATGACATTTGCAATCTTTTCGATCCCTTTCTCTTTTTTACTTTCCACATTGCTGTGGATTGAATTCTGTCTCCCCAAGTCCAGGTGTTAGAAACTTAACCCCCACTGTGACAGTGTTAAGAGGGTGGGAAATACAATTATGGTAATTGAAAACTGGGGCCTTGAAGAGGTAATTAGATTGTGGGGACCATTGCCTTGTAAATGTGTTACCAAATTAGGCTCTTGGGTCCCAAAGTCACAGAAATGAACAATGCACCCAGCAGTAAAGCAAGCAATGCTTTATTAAAAGAGGAGAGAGACATATGCATAAGGGGGGTAGCTACAGGAAAACTAGCCCCTCGAAGGGAGCTGTTCAGGGTGTTTTATAGGGAAAAGGGTTAAGGCGTGCAGGCCAGCATTGTCAGTCTGTATCTCTTGAGGTGGTCCACTCAGTTCTTCCTTGTTGCCTCATGGGCACATGCTTAGTTAGAGCTTTGGTCCTTGCGCCTGTTCAATAGGTCCAAGATGGTGGTGGTGTTCATTACCATCACCCCAGGTGGGTCATTGTAGTGGTGACCTTGAAGTTTTGTGCACATGCAGGAATTCCTAAAGGTGTCTTAAGGTTAATCTATAACCTAATTTTTACAATTATGGTAAATAAGCCTTGGGGAAGGGTTTTGCAACTCAGTGAATATCTGTTCCCCTCTTAGTTTATTTTATCATAGCAGGCCATGGGACA
This sequence comes from Galeopterus variegatus, assembly GCF_000696425.1. NCBI lineage: Eukaryota > Metazoa > Chordata > Mammalia > Dermoptera > Cynocephalidae > Galeopterus > Galeopterus variegatus. The sequence continues at coordinate 126,001 of NW_007729373.1, read as the reverse complement.
ATCAGTGCCCTGGGGGAGGTCTCATGACTGAGGAGTGGAAAAGTGACACAATGTCCTCTGCAGGGAAAACGGAGTTAGTTTGGTTCACAGGTCTAGCCTTTTTCTGTGTCAAATGGATTAATAAATTCATGGTTTAATGGTGGTCATGGGTATGGTTCTGAAGGCTTTAAAAGTAGAGCACATGAGAAGCTCTTCTTTTTCTTGCTTCTGCCTTTCTCACAATGTGATACCTTGTGTCACTGAAGTCACCACCAAAGAAGGTTCTCACTGTAAGTGTTCCCTGGACTTTGGACTTCCCAGCCTCCAAATTGTAAGCAATAAATATTGTTGGTTTTTTTCTTTTTTTTTTTTTACCAATTACCCAGTTTCAGGTATTTCTTTTATAAGTAACAGAAACAGACTAATACCCACATTCTACCAGCCACCCATGTCTTGTGAATCCTATTTTCTTAATACTTCCTGAGTCTGTCTCCTTTATTCCACTGCCAGATTACTACTACTGTTTTACCTGAGAACTTTTCCCCCCTCCTCCTCTTTCTTTGTCTTTCCTGAGTTACCGTGATAGCTTCGCCTTTGGTTTCATTGCTTCTAGCCTTGTTGTCTCCCATTGTTTCTCTATGCAGGGCTGTCACACACAGATGCCCTGCAAAAGGCACTTGCAGAGAAGGTAAATGGGGGATGAACTATGACCTGAGCTCTGAGAGCCAAGCCATGAGTCCTGGAGAGCAGTGGCATTTTCTCTTTCTTGTACCATCATCTCTGAGGTTGTCTTTCTGAATTTATCCACAAAAGTGAGCTATTGTTACATAATTTGCATGAAGGCACTCCATATGCTAGCCAGCTGTGGTCCTGCTTCCACAGGACTGGCAGGACAAGCTTGCAAAAATACCAGTCATACTGACTTTCCTCTTCAGAAGGACACTTTTCTATCTTCCCATAGCTTTTTATGTGAAGTCCAAAGTCCTTAGTACTGCAAGGTATGGCTCACAGCATGTTACCTACTAATATGTAACAACCATTCCAAAATGTAGTGGCTTGGTGGTAGGCAGAATAATGTCTCCTCCACCCAAAATATCCACCTGCTCATCTCTGGAAATTGTGCATATGTTACCTTACATGGCAAAGGTGCTTTGCAGATATGATTAAGGTTAAGGTCCTTGAGATGGAGAGATGATCCTAATCACAAGAGTCCTTGAAAGTGGAAAGGGGAAGAAGAGTAGATTAGGGAGATGTGACTTGAGGACTCCACCCACCATCACTGGCATTGAAGAGCCGAAGAACTCAGCAGCCTTAAGAAGCTGGGAATGGCCATTAGCTTACATCCAGGAAGAAAACAGACACTCTGATCCTACAATCGAAAAC